>NC_088931.1:78237500-78540000 GCF_038396675.1 Hydra vulgaris
TTAAATCTGTAATTTCAGCTTCCAACTTAAATACTTGCATTTTAAATTTTTCTATTTGCTCCATATTTGTTTTATTTTCAGAAGTTAATTGATCAATTTGATTCAGTAGCTCCTGACTGTTATTTAAAGTGAAAAATTCATCTGCATCTGCTGATTTTTTTTTTTGGGTGGTGCTTGCGACAGTTGCATTTTAAAAAATTCTTCGTTTTTTATAGCTTTAAAATTTTTTTTATATTTCTTTTTTTGCCGTGTTAACTTTAAGGCACATTTTATCAAACTCGTCATTACTAGCATCAAAATCAATTGGCAAAAGAAAACTCATAAAACTAAATAAATCACCTCTTATTTTAAAGACTGTCATTAAAATGGAAATGACATTGTTACTGATCTTATCTGTCCTAATTAATCGCTTCACAGAAGGAAAGTTACACCTATCTTCCCAACCATTTTTCCATCCAATATGTTGTTTTAGAATTTCCCTCTCAATTGAATACATTGTTATCAAAATAATATTGACTTATTAATAAATATAATAAAAACAAATAAAATAATATTAATTAACAAATATATGTACTAGATAAAAGTGGATTTAACAACTTATCTGATATTAGTTTGATAATCCAAAGAGAAAAGTTCCGCGTAACTTAGTTTACTTTTATACTTCAAAAATTGACTCGCCGAAACAGTTGTTTGGAGAATATTCGTTAATAAATAGTTTGGGACGTAACGCATAAAGGTTACGTCATCGCAAAAAAACGTCGACACAAATGTACGCCTAAAACTAACAAGATTAGTTGAATCAATGTATACAAAAACGTTCTAAGTCATAAAAACTATTTTTTCGGGGAATGAGAAAAAACTAAATAAATCCAAAATTATTACTTTAATAAATTCAAAAAAAAAAAATCTGGGTGCTATTTGACATCTTTAAATATTAGATTTGTTAAAAAATATATCAAAATTTGTGAAATATATATGTGTTATACATAGTTAAAGTTGTCTGACTTAAAAAAAGTTTTTATGACTTAAAATGTTTTTGTATACATCGATTCAGTTGTAAAACATGACATTTTTGAAAACATATTTCATAACATAGCTGAAGGCACGTAAAATAATTTTTTTATTTTCATTTGCATAAAAGATTGAAATTTCATTAACTTACGTCATCCATCAAAAAAGTTACGTTTTGCATTTAAAAACGATCAATTAAAAAATATAAATGCTTTAAAAACAGTCTTTTTGTAAAAAATTCTCTAGGATGACGCAGGAATCTGATAGAATGGACATTTAGGGTTAAGTGTTCCAAATTTCAAATATCAAGCACAAAGCTATGTTATGAAATCTTAGATGGTCCAACTCATGTTTTCCGGAAAATATGCTAAAATTAGAAAAGTGGTTCTAAATTATTAAAAATATTTTGGCAATATTTATTTTTATACCAATTAATGTAAATATTTATTTAACAAGGAAAGATAGATCTTTTATATTTTTTTAATTGCAAGATGAAAGCATTTATATAAAAAAGTTACTATTAATTTAAAGTTTGTGAATTTTTATACTTTTTATGCGGAAATACTTTTTTTTGTGATAAACTCATGACGTCACGCTCGTTTTTATATTGAGTGAAACAGCCGTGATAAGGTTTCTGATGTCTTAATTGATAAAACCTTAGTGTGAAATGAAAAAAGTTTCGCTCTATTTTAAAGATTACATTAAAAATTATTAGCCCCGGCAGCAGGCTATTTCAGTATGACGTCACACTGCTCACCTAAATCAGCAGTATAAGATATATATATATATATATATATATATATATATATATATATATATATATATATATATATATATATATATATATATATACATACATATATATATACATATATATATATATATATATATATATATATATATATATATATATATATATATATATATATATATATATATATATATATATATATATATAAATTATATTCAATATATATACAAAATTATATAATAGTTTTATTGAATTTATTTATCAGTAACTAAAGGAATGTTATCAATTTATTATATGAATCACAAGCATGTGCTTATTTATTACAAGTACGTTTTAAAACGTTCAAATATATGTCGATTATAAAATTAAAGATTATATTTTTCTACCTTCGATGTTGAAAATTACATTTTTTATTATTTAGTTATAATATTTTTATACATTAGTTATAACATATTAAAAATAATTTATGTTACCTATAAAATTTAAGACTAACAGTTAACTTTAATTTTTTTACAGGTCATAGTGAAACGAGATATTGTGTAAAGAGGTTTTCAAAGAAGTCGTTTAAACAACAATGGAAAAGCTTCCCATTCGCGAGTTAACCGTGAAAGCATTCGATACACGATTAAAGAATCGTTTAAAAGTTTGCTTAATTTCGACTGTAATTTTAATTATTTTTTTTGAAATAAACCAATCAAGTTATATATAAATTTGCTTTTTCTGTAAATTTGAAACATTTAAACATAGTTTTTCAAGATTTGCAATGGGTAAACCTCGTGGGACCCTTACGAGATACCCGGCGGGCATACCCATATGGGCCCCAGAGGAAAACGGCGGCCAAGGTCCAGTGGTTTCCCGATGGGTTTCCCATATGAGTCCCAGTTGCAAACCCAAACGGGTCCCTTACGGTTTTAAAGCATGGGATTTGACCTGGGACCCATACGGGATACCCTGCGGGCATACCCATATGGAAACCGCGGCCAAGATTCGGCGGGATACCGTTATGACCACCCGTATGGGCACCGTACGGTACCCGTATGACAATGTTAGCTGGGTTACTAATATCTAAAAAATAATTAAAAAAAAAAGTATGCTAATGAAACTTATATTTTCCGAGGTACTAAAGTTTATTTATCTAGTAACTAATATTTGCATTTTTGTCTGTTCGGTGCGTGATTCCGCTTCAAACTTAATTTATTCTTTGATAACATTACTAATGTATACCATTTTTTGTTTGCAAAATATTTATGTAAATAGGAATAAGTTGGAAATGGCCAGTTTTTTTTTTATGAATATAATAGAGAAAACATATACGAGCTTCCGAGTGTGATTTTTTGAAAATGTTGAAAACATTTGAAAATATCTTAAATATACAAAATTTTTAAAATAAAAGATACCCACAAAATATAATTCTTTAATAATATTTAGGCAGCACTTTTATACGTGTGTTTACCTTATCAATATTAATATTTGTTTTATCTTTTACGTATAAAAAAATTATTTGTGATATAATTGGCCAATATGTTGCTATGTACTGATACAAAGTATGGATCAATTATATTTCATCGTTTTTCCTTATATGATTATTTCAGCTTTTCTGTCGTTCTTCTGCTAACTCTATTAGATCTTTATTTGAATCTATTGTATCAAATGCTCTAGCAACAAGCTCAACTTTTAGCCCAGATTAATTTAGTTATGAAAAAATTTTAAAAACGTATCGTTTACAATTTTGCTCTTCCAAAAATAAAAGCTTGCTCCTCCAAAAAAAAAACCTGGTTTATAATTACCGCTTAATCGAGAAAATGTCTGTATAACGTTTCTAAATATGTTACCGAGACCTCTTATTAGTAAAAGTAAAAAGTTGTTTTAACGTGAGATTACAACCTCTGAAAACACAAATCCACAAAATTTACTCGTTTCTAGATTCAGAAACGATATCAAATTGGTTTATAACCGTAACACTTTTATTTGTATTAACTGGTAAATCTTTGCTACAAAATAGAAACATTAAATTTAAAAAAATAAAGTATACAATTTTGATTCAATAAAGTGGAAAGTAAAAACGGTGTTTTACAATGTAAATAAATCTAGGAAAACGCCTTGATTGATTACTATTACGATTCCAACAACTTTCCGTAAAGGAAGGTTGTTTGTCTAATTTATCATATCGAAATTATGCAGTATCATGCAAATTATGCAATATTATGCAAAATAACCTTTTTATGAAAATTAAATGCAAGTTAAAAAGACGTGGAAAAAAATCAAGTACCAGCACAAATTTTGAATGATGTAGACTTAATTTTATATAATAAAATTTATTAAATATTCATTACTTCAATAACTTTTCTAAATCAATTCAATAATAAGTTCATTTTTTTCTCCATTAACTGTAACTTAATGAACATGAATGTTTGACACAAGCAAAATGAGAGGGAATAACATTAATTTAATCTACCTAATATACAAAGTATCATTTTAACAAAATAAAGTTGACCTAATTATTTGCTGTATACAATTTTTTATATACAGCAAATAATTAGGTCAACTTTGTTTTAAAACTATCAATAACTAATCGATTTGTTTAGTTATTGATAGTTTTAACTTGTTTAGTAATGCAGAGAATTCGAACATGCCAGTTCAACTTCCAATACTTTATTGCAAACACATCATTTATAGGTATAGTCCACAAAACAAACGCTTTTATCGTAGTTATATCAAACCTTTTACTACACCTTTTCAAGATGTATTTGGACTCACAACTATTTGGCAAATTAATAGGAATATTTTTCGATTTATTCAATTGATAAACAGATCAACGAAAATTCGTAATGTAGAGTAGTTAGTACTAAATTCACATTCGGTTTGCTATTTCAACCTCTGCATATTCAGTTAAATTTTTTTTAACTTTTTTTTCAAACCAATCTATTTTAGATACAACATACCGTTTTCTGATAAATGATTAAATTATACATAGCTATTATGCATAGCTATATATATAGCTTTGTATATAGCTCATGATAGTACAATATAAAATGAACTTTTATGTTGTAACCTTTTAATAAATTAAAAAAAAATAAAGATTTTTAAAAAGAACTATTTAAGGTCTGCATTGTCTACAGACCGCCAGGGTAACAGGGATAACAGGGGTAACAGGATACCAGGGGTAACGCTTACAAAATTTAATGTTATTGAGATTCATCGGCAAACTGATAACTTTTTTTTCAACCATATAAATCTTTACGGCTTGCAGAATAAAAAGCTTTGTAAATGATAAAAAATAAAAAGTGATAACTTTTCCACCAAACTTTCCATTTCCACATTCAAACTTGGTTGAACATTATGAAATTTTTTTAATTGGGTTAAAAAAAAACTTATATTAAGTTCATCTCAATCTCAATTAATTGAATAGCGTTTTTATTTTAGTTTGTTTGATTGTAATATACAAGAAAATTATTTAATAGTTTGAGGTCTATATAAGAATATTTCTGTTATTGGTAATATTTCTCTTAATTTAGCAATTGTTTATAACCACTATAATAGCTTATAACTCCTGCTCAATAAACGAGACATTTGTCTTCTAATATATTTCGTAAACTCCCCCAATGACGTCCAAAACTACCCCCTTTTGTGGTGTAGTTTATGACAATAAGTAGCTTTATTTTTAAGAAGAAAAAAAAGCAACAATAATTTATTTGAACAAGATGGGGTTTGCTTTTTTGAAAAAAATACTAAGTAAATTATCTTTTTGAGCAAAAATTTCAACATTTTGTCAAACAGTACAAAAAGTGTCCTAATGCATCCCCTTCTCCTTTACAAAAGAAATATATAAAATTAAAAAAAATTTAAATATTGAACTCATTAGAAATATCTTTATTTATTTTTTAGTTTTTGCATCTTACCTTCTTATAAAATCATTTTAACTATATGTCTTAGTTTTTATTTATTTTATTATACTTTACAGATTTATTCGCATTCTGCCGTTCATTTTTTTTATGCACAAGATGTAATTCCTGTTATATAGGCGAAACATCTTGCCACCTCAAAACACGAATGATTGAAGACTACAGGACAAAAACTCACACATGTACAAACATCTCCATGCCAACAATAATTGTTTTGATAGTTATAATAACGGGTGAGCCGTAAGTTATCAGACGAAATAAAAAACCTCGATAACTTATTTATAAATAAAAAAAAAACTATTATCATATTTTTTTTAAATAAAGTATATATCTTTTAATAACAATAAGTTATTTTTTAAATGAAAAAACACTACCCTCTGCAATTGATCTCAGTTTTGCTCTGACGCCTTTCATAAGCGACTATAAAAAATTTAAATCGATTTCTTATAGTTTCAGTTTAATCGATCAATCAAAACTTGCTCTGTTGAAGCTTTCCAATCTCTCTTGTAAACCTTCTGTGCCAAATGTTCCCAAAAGTTTGTTCTTGGTCAATTGGTCGTGCTTAAGACACATTTGGGGATTGGATTTTTTATCAACGTAAAAGACATATTGGTCCATCCAATTTGGAGAGTCTTTAGAATAATGAAAACTTGCTAAATCTGGTTAAAGTTTGGTTAAAAATATTTAAAGTCTTCATGATACTTGTGAATAGAAGAAGATGTTTTTCTAAGCATTCATCAATATAGATCGATGAATTAATTGCTACAGCCTTGGAAGTGCAACACAATGGCTCGGACTTACAACGGTCAGATATGGCTATCCACATTTTTGGAAATTTCTCTTTACCTATAAAACGAACACTTTCTGGGCATGTTTTTTTTTTGTTTTTCATGATGGGTAACTAGTTTCCCGCTTCTTTAATTTGCCTTTAATTGTTTTTCTATGTACTTTAGAGTCTTTTCACGTGTATTTGGGAGTGTTTTCACGTTTTCTATATTTAATAATCCTTTTTTTTTACCTGATGACCAATTGTTAATTGATTTACACCGAATTTAAAACCTATTTTTTACTGACTGACCCCTATCAATTGTTGACAAGTCTCCTTAATTTGGCTTCCTTTTCTCTAGTCCAGAATGTTGGACAACCAGGTTGCTTTCTATCAGAAAAGAATTGAACAGTTTCAAGTCTCTTTAGGTTATCATATATTATACTTCAAGCAAATCCTTCTTTTCAAAATGGTATACGATTTCTTTTCTTTTTTTTATTAGGTGTATTTACAAAAAACATTTTGCTTTTCAAAATGATTCGCTTTTGAAAAGATTCTCGTTCAGCTTCATTTAACTTCATTTTAAATAATTGTATTTCAAATAATAGACGTTATATTTTATAGAACGTTTGCGCCTACGCATAAAATCACAACAACAAATTATTATGCTTAAAAAATTAAATTCAGATTTGTCAGATACCACCCGCATCCCCCGTAAAGGACGGTTTTTCGATTTGGATTCTGCCTTCAATAAATTTGAGCTTAAAATTAATGAAAGTTTGTTTATTGAATGGAAAAATCCAGATATGAATAAACAGTTAAACCATTATAAGATATCTCCTTTCACATATTAGTTACCATTTTTAAGTCGTTTCGTTAAATAATTTTGTTAAATAATTTAATATCTTTTTTATTGTATTTTTTGCTATTCCTAGTTATGTCGTTATAAATAAAAAAAATTTGCCATTTATATTATATTACCATAGAATATTTCTATATAGAATTAAATAAGTTTTTTAAACCTATGACTATGTTATAGTTAGGGTGTTCCGGATATCCGGGAGTATTATTTGGTATTCGATATCTGGCCGGATAATAACTTTATCCAGTTTTTTATATACCGGATATTTCATGTTCATGTTGTTTGAAAATTTAAAGAAATCTAGAAATGTTATATTTTTAAATAATATAATGTTTATGGTTTTTGTTCGATTTTGTTATTATTTTTATTATTAAAATGCTACTAAAATTATATATGCGCAACAAATTCATCAGTTTATCACTTATTTATATTTCTTTTACCTCAACGCAGAGAAATTAACATTTCTCCACTTGAGGTAGCTTCGATTACTTTTTACCATAAATAATGAAAGCAATCTTCCAAAAATACAGCGGATGCAGGTGGTACTAGTAACTTAAGTGCAAATTCTTTTAGCAGTTGAAACTTCTCTTCCCCAATAACTAAAAGCGTCATTAATTTTTTCTATAATTGAGTGATTAAAGAAAACATCAACTCCTTGAGCAGCTTTTACAAAATACACTTGATTAGAATTAAATACATTTTGAGCTACCTTGTGCATCTGAAGAAGATTCAATATTAAATTCTTTTTTCCTCTTCATACAATTTACAATAAACTTTTTTTTGCATGTTTATGCAATAGAGTTGAGGAAAATGACTTCTGACCAGATTTATTACATCCCCTGCTTATCTGCTTTTCACATGGAATGCAAATTGCTGTGAAATCACAAATCATTAATTTTAAAAAACTATCTTAGCAATATTTTATCATTATAAAGTAAATTTTAATTACATTATCTGGATAATTTTTAAATATCCGGGTATTTGATATCCGGTCGGATAATTAAAAAACCGTCATCGGGAACACCCCTAACTATAGTCGAAACATGTATTGTTGTTTTATTTTGTTAAAAAAAATCCTTTTTATTAATAAGCGAATTAAGAGAAATTTTCAATTAAATTGCGAGAAAATTTGTCTTATTTCTCAATTGTTTTACCATCTTGTGCAAAAAAAAATTTTGGAAACATAGTAAAAGACATTGCACTAAAATGTAAACAATTTTCAAAAAAACATTTTAGAAAACATAAAAAGTTGCAGAGAAAGTTAAGCAAAGCTAACTTAGATATTAACATTTTAAACACTTGGCTTTTTAAGCACTTAAGTTGTGGAGTAGCACCAAACCTTATTAGTTTTAAGTTCCTCGGTGTTTTAAATTTGGATTCCTGTTTTATACGTGAAAGACTTCTCCGAAGTGCAATATTTAAGCGTACAAATTTTTATCTAGGCAAGGAAATTTCGTCTTTGGAAGAGAATTTAAAATTAACTGTATCTTCTATTGATTAGTTTATTTTAAATAAAGCGTTGAAACACAATTTGGAAAAATAAAATAAATTTTTTTTGAAGGAACATCAAAAGAAAAGTCACTACAATTGAGGAGGCTACTTTAATTGTGATTACAACCTTCTCTCAACTCTAAAACTCCGAAACACATGTTACTTCGAAATCTCCGCTATATGAATATTAATTTTCATGAACAAAGTTCTCACTTCTGGAGTTTAGGTTTCGTGCGAATAACAGTTTCAATGACAGCAGATAAAGTAAGACCTAAAACTGAAATAAATGAATTTTATTATAGGCTAGTCATAAAAAAGTACGCAAACTAAAACTAACTATTAGATAATCACCCACCAAGAACAATATCTACAAAAATATATTAAGGCTGAATTTGGAAAACAATTAATATTAATAGTAATGAGGCAATTGCTTTGAGTATTAAATAGTGTACTGAGTACAATCTGTGCTTTGAATCAAATTTTAAAACAAATTTAAATATGACTAAAGTAGCAAAAACTATTAATCACAAATATCATCGTCTTTACTAAGTTTTCTAAACCTATCATTCACTAATATTCATGGTCTTCAAAGTATCTTTTCTTCTGATGAGTCTAATCTTTTGCAAAGTTCACCAGACCAACTTTTTTGCTCTTTGTTAGACTAATTTGAGTTCGGCTGATCCATCTTGTGATTTTAATTTTGATGGTTATCTTCCTTTAATTTGTAGACTCCAATAGTCACGCGCTTGGTCTGGGCATTTGCATTCGTAAGAACTTATCCATTTGTTGGTAAACTAAGTTTGAATCCACAAGCTATTCTATTATGTGCTTTCGTTTAGCACCACTTCAGTCTATCACCTTTCTCCTTATTCTGTATTGCTCTCCTTTATCTCAAGAGTGCACTCTTTTCGATGTTATTTCTGATTAAATTAACCAAGCCCTTTCTCCATAAGCTTCACCCAATATCGTTGTTGTTGGTGACTTTATTAGTCATTAAACTGAATGGCTTGGCTCAGTCAACAAAAACATTAAACTGAATGGCTTGGCTCTAGTGTCATTAACTCTGCAGGCATTAAGGCCTACAACTTTGCCTTTCTCAATCTCTAACTTAAATAGTCAACTTTCTAACTCGCTTTCTGGACTATCCGAATCATTTACCTTTTTTTATCAACTAAACGGGTGTGCGGAAGTTTTCGGACAAAATAAAAACGTCAATAACTTATTTATAAATAAAAGAACAAAATACTATAATATATTTTTTTTAAATAAAGCATTTATCTTTTAATAAAAATATATTATTTTTTATATGAAAAAACAGCACCATCTGCAATTGATCTCAATTTTGCTCTGACGCCTTTCATATGCGACTGTAAAAAGTTTAAATCAATTTCTTGTAGATTTAGTTTAATGCGATCAATCAAAACTTGCTCTGTTGAAGCTTGCCAATTTCCCTCGTAAACCTTCTGTGCCAAATGTCCCCAAAAATTTTCAATTGGTCGTGCTTGAGGCACATTTGGGGGATTGGATTGTTTATCAATGTAATAGACATATTGGTCCATCCAATTTAGAGAATCTTTAGAATAATGAGAACTTGCTAAATCTGGCCAAAATAAATAGTTAAAGTCTCCATGATACTTGTGAATAAATGGAAGAAGTCGTTTTTCTAAACATTCATTAATATAGATTGATGAATTAATCGCTACAGCCTTGGAAGTGCGAAACAATGGCTCGGACATATCACGGTCAGATATGGCTATCCACATTAATAATTTTTTTAGAAATTTCTCTTTTCCTATATAACGAACACTTTCTGGGCATGTCTTTTTATTGTTTGTGTAGTATCCAGAATTTCCAGGCATGTTGTCCCCTGCAAAACAAAAGTATTTTTTGTCATCAATGAATAGAAGCGATTATGTGTTATAGAGTTGGTTAACTATTTTCCTGCTTCTTTTCTTTGCCTTTATTTGTTGTTCTATAGTGTATTTTGGAGTCTTTTCACGTTTTCTATATTTAATATTCATTTTTTTTAACTGACGACCAATTGTCGATTGATTTACACCGAATTTAATACCTATTTTTCTCTGACTAACCCCTTTTCGATTGTTGACAAGTCTCGTTAATTCGGCTTTCTTTTCTCTAGTCCAAGATGTCGGACAACCATGGTGCTTTCTATCAGAAAACGATTGAACAGTTTTAAGTCTTTTTAGGTTATCATATATTGTACTTCGAGCAAATCGTTCCTTTTCAAAATTATTTACGATTTTTTTTTTTATATAATAGGTTTATTTACAAAAAACAATTTTAGTCGCTTTCGAAAAGATTCTCGTTCAGCTGCATTTAACCTCATTTTAAATAATTGTGTTTCAAATAATAAAGTTTATATTTTATAGAACGTTTATGCCTACGCATAAAACCACAAAAACTAACTATTATGCTCAAATAATGAAATTAGGATTTGTCCGATAACTTCCGCATCACCCGTTATATCTTGTTTCTGACCCTAGTTTAGTTTGAATTTAAAATTGCTAATATAAATTATTTTCCTACAATATATTTAAACATAAGAAGCATGCGTCATAACTTTAAATATATTAAGAATTTTTTAGTATTTTAAATTACATGTTTGACGTCATACCTTTTTAGAGACTTGGCATGAATCAGGATGTCTGCCAGAACCAAGATCTATTTATAGTTTATCAAATTACTAACTAATTAGTTAACCGCAAGGAATAAATCGGAGAAGTAGAGGAGAAGTATTCATCTGAAACAAAATAATAGCTATTTGTTGCAAATAAGAACTTCGGAAACTTTTTATCGAAGTAATTAATTTAAAAAAATAAGCATAATTAAATTTGCGATTTACTTTTAAACAAATTCCAGGAGATTTTCAGGTTTTTCAGAGAAAGTTTAATGTTTAAGTTATTAATACCTAATGAGCCATTTTTAGTGAAACAGTGAAGTATAGAAGTATTTTTGTTAAAAATTCTTAAGAAATTTACAATCAATTACGAAATTTGGCAACAAACAACAAAAGTAAAACGCACAAAAATGCCCACCAATAACTGTATTTTTGATATTCACCAGATTGTGTTGTATTTCTTGTAGTTATCTTTACTTAGATGATGATATTGGAATTCGTCATTGCAATTGTCGTAGCAAACAGTACAACTAGATTTGCTGAGTGCTCAAAAATGACGATTAATTAAACGTTAAATAAAATTTTATGAAGGCAAAAACAGAATGCCAATATTCATTTCACAAAAGATGTTTCTACAAAAGTTATTGCTCATGTTGATTCAAAACATCTTTCGCAATTGTGTTTGTTGAGCACTCATCATAATGATGTGAACAGCAAAGAC
Source organism: Hydra vulgaris (assembly GCF_038396675.1). Taxonomy (NCBI): domain Eukaryota; kingdom Metazoa; phylum Cnidaria; class Hydrozoa; order Anthoathecata; family Hydridae; genus Hydra; species Hydra vulgaris. The sequence goes on from NC_088931.1 coordinate 78,249,643, forward strand.
GTAGCTTATGATTATAAAATTGTTAATCGGTATCCACTAATCCATTAATATACAATAACCAATGATAAAAGTATTTTAACTCATCACGATAACTTTTTTCTAATTATTGAGGATAGAAAACCTTCGTGACGGTTGTGCAAATGACAGCAAAAGCTTTTTTGCACGACCGTCGTCGAATATAATCGCGACATCGAAACTTGCCTCGGGGCAAGTTTCGATGTCGCGAAACTTGCCCAGAGGCGGGGCTTGAACCACAGACTCTTTGTTTCTGAGGCAAGTGGGTCACCATTACCTCACAGCTGCTCACGGTGTAATATGGGCATGAAGTTCTTAAATTATTTATTTATTTACTAAGAATTTTTTTGAAAGGACTAAAAAAATTTTTACAAGAGATAAAAAATATTTTAGAACATTGACTTTGTTACATACCCTTTGTATATAACAAAGTTTCTAACTTCAACACTCATTAATGCTGTTAATAAAAAAGAGTATTTTGTAAATAAAAACGTTTTTTTAAGACTATCCAAAACTTATAACTGTCTATTGGACACAGGTTACGGACTTTCTCATACGTACGCAGGTTATTGGACATATTGGGCGTTCTGGTTGGCTGGATGTCTTAAGGGGGTTCTACGGACAAGTCAAGTCTAACAATTTTTATTTTCTGTTAACCCCACTTCTTCGACACAGACGTTGTCAATGTATCCTCTAAGTTATCAACAATAAACAAAGGCACCTTCTGAAAAATGAGAATGGTACCATGAAACATTCTAAAAAATTAAGACGAAAATACTTATTATTTATAAAATTAGCCCTCAAAAATACAGTTTAACAAACAAAAAATATATACATTGAAGCGTAATTATTTTGTGCATTGATCTTAAAAATGTAATCTAAGTTATATATAATGAATTCTTTAAACAGGTGTGTGATAATAATATTAATATATTATTACTATATTTATATATGTTGTTATTATTAATAATAATAATAACAACAAATATAAATATAATCTTGTTATTATTATAATAATAATTATTATTAAAATAACATATTATTATAATAATAACATAATGTTGTTATTATTATTATAATTTTAATAACAGCGTATATAAATATAATAACAATATATTATTATTATTACATTGTTTTAAGCTAAGATGTATAACTACATTTACATTTAATCAAAAATTAATTTCGAATTCACTAATTTTGTTACTCTAATTTTTTTTTTCAAAATATAAAAACCTGATAACAAAAAAATCTTTAACAAAGCGTGAATTTAAAAAAAAACCACTTAAATGAAAGTAAAAGAAAAATTTTAAACAAATAAAAATAGCAACAATACATTATATTTAAAATATCCACGACACTGATATCTAATAAAAATCTAGTAAAATCATATATATATATATATATATATATATATATATATATATATATATATATATATATATATATATATATATATATATATATATATATATATATATATATATATATATATATATATATATACATATATATATATATATATATATATATATATATATATATATATATATATATATATATATATATATATATATATTCGATGTTCATAAAACAACAGAGCAATAACAAATTAATGTTGTGTTAAACCATTAAAGTTGCTGGAGGTTGGAGAAACTTTTCACAAACGTTTTGTTACAAAACATACTAAATATATTTTTGTAATTAATTGCACTCTTCAAAGTACAATATATCACACATTAATAAATTAAATCAAACTCTTAAATGATGATCTCACAACTCTATTATTCAAAGGTTGGACTGGTCGAGAATTATTAGTAATAATTGGAGATCCATCAGAAGTTAAATGAATTGGTTTGCTGTGGCTGTTTGGCTCAACCGAATAAGTAATATTTAAACTTTTGAGCTGATCAAGTGAAATCTGAATTGGATCTGGAAACAATACCCATGTTACATTTTCACTTAACGGAGGAATAGTTAGAGAACCAGAGTATGTATAGTAATTTTCAACACGAGAAGAAAGAAGGAAATATGGTGATATATTTATCATATGCTTATCATTAGGATACAACACATTTTTAAAAGCATCGATAATTACATTAAACTCTGTATTTGGTTCATATGAGTCACTTGCATCTATCATTACTCCAAGAACAGTAATGCCATCCTTGGATCTTAATGCTTGTAAATCAGTTTCGTATAAATCTGTATTCCAATGGACAAGATGCAATTCAGCGGCATATTTTTTATCATCAATCGTATGCTCACAGCTTAGATTGCACTGATTTTTGATCACTTCTCCCCAGTGAAAGTGCAGTTCTCTGAATGCATAATTATAACTCAATGGACCTCCACGTAACACAAGGCTTTTAAGATTATCAGCTAAAAATGAAATATTGAAACCAAGATTTCTCACATGAATGTCTATAGGTTTTCTCATTATTTCTAAAGGTTTTAGATTATTGTCATATTCAACACTTTGCGTGACAATATTAATTGGAGATTGATAATTTTTAAGTTGCCATGTTTCTTGCCAACGTTCTGGACCATGTTCTTTTGAATAATCCCAATCAGTATATAAAAGATGATGTGAGTGAATATTTTTGCGTTGAAAATCAAAAATTGTATTAAAAATGCAATTAAAATATGATTTAGTGTTTATTTTACTCGACGACACTAACTTACTACTCAAATTTCTTGATACAAAAAAACATTTTCTACTTGTTTGGCGTACTAACATGATAAATGCTGTAAAAAATAGAAAATAAAAAAAAGAATAATTAAAATATTTGAAAAAGACTTGTGTTCGGTGAAACCATATTTTAATAACACTTACTTGAAAATAACGCTAGTACTCTTATAATATACAAGGGTTTTTATAAGATTACATGCTCGTGGTTATATCATATTATATGATTTCAAAGCAAGTTATTTTTAATATAAATATTATTAATGATACTTGTCAGTTAATAAGTATAAAAAGAGTATTACTTAAAGGTTATTATTTAATTTACTACTGAGCTATTACATAAGTATTATGAAAAAAATGTATGAAGTTTATCACAAAAAAATTTTTGTAAGCCGTTTTCTAACCGGATCAGATCTGGTAACTAATATTTACTTACGTAGACTTAGTTGAAGAAAAGTGCTCATTTAACCAACTACAGTTCGCGGTTCGTTGATTTGTTGATGCATTTTACTGACTACTTTTTAACTTAGTTATTTGTTGATGCGACACATGTAAGTAAAAAGTAGGAAATATTCTTCGAACTCTTAATAAAATAAGTTTCTTTTAAAAAGTAACTTAGAAATGAAAGTTTTTTAAGATTTTGGGCCTATAGTCAGGGCCACTCCTAGCTCACAGTCCTAGTCCTTATATTCAAATGTCAGCCGTGGCGCAGTGGTAGCGCACTTGCCTCAAAAGCAAAGTAGTAACCCACCTCTGGGCAAGTTTTGCGACATCGGTTAGGAAGGAGGCGTGAACTTACAATTAAATGCTCATCCGCGGTGCTCTGTGATAAGACCGTAAGGACTTCTTAAGGCACCTAAATTAAAAAAAAAAAAAAAATATTGCAAAAGGTACAATGTTTTTGGAATTTTAGATTCCATCGTAAGTATTATAAAGCTTTAGATTGATCCGCTTAGGGTTTGATTGGAGCTGCTTTTGAAATCGAGTACCAGAAATTGTTGGATACGCAAATAAAAGCCAAAAGATGTCACAGCTTGAAAACCATCTTCACTATTTAACATATTTTTTTCATTAGTTTCATTTTGATCTTACTCAGCCAGACACCTTTAGAATTCTTCTACAAGGTGATGAAGTTGAATTCCGTTTGAATAAAGTCCATTAGTCTGTCCATTAATAAGAATAATTAATAATGAGAATAATTAATAATAAGAATAATTAATAATAAGAATAATTAATAATAAGAATAATTAATAATAAGAATAATTAATAATAAGAATAATTAATAAAAATAACAGCTCTTGTTTTATTCATTGAGTTTGATTTTTCTGATTGCGTTGCCAAAGAAGTAAACAGGGGAGCATAAATTAAAGCGTGTTTTAATATAAATAAGTTAAATGCAATGTTCACATCGAAAAGCCATAAAAGTTTAGGTTGAATCTTGCTGCATACGTCGATGACAACAATTCGCTCGAGAGAAAGACCAAAACGTAAAACGCTGCAGTAAACAATTTCTTTTACAAGCCGCTTGTTTTAAACAACTCTGTACTGCAGAGCTAAATTATTTAATTCATAGTTGGAAGTATCAGAACAAATGCTTAGCATCGACTAATCAGAAAATACAATTTTTGTTCGAGTTGATCTGAAATTTGAAAGAAGTGTGAAATACTTTTCCACTATTCAACATTTCGTAATCAAGAAGCGTGCATTGCTTTGACCCAGCGGGGGCTAAGCCTCTACTAAATGCTAATGATATTGCTGCATTAGCTGGGTTGGCCAAATCGTCAATACCTTGCGTTAATCTGTCTAGAAGAGCTTGTACTGATGAGGGTAAAAACAGATCTTGAACACTCCAATAATTACCGTAGTAAAATGTACTGTGAGTTTTCTGACCTTGCATTCTTATAGTGAGTTTATTTGACCTACTAACCTTTTAACGCATTGACCTATATTTGCTACCAGTCTTGCTGTAAGGTCTATAGTGAGAACAACGTCGTAAAGCAAACGAACTGACCCCGACACAAATATCATTGAAGGTGATAAAGTTGGAAAACGAATTGAAAACGTTTGACCTGATGGATTTGCCAGTGTTGCCGGATTTAAACTAACGCGATGGTTTGTCTTTCAACGTGACGTTTTTCTTTCACCCTGAACACCATATACCGTAGTAAGGTTGCGCCGAGGGTCTAATAAAGTGCCATAATTTGATTAAAAACTTGAAGTTATTTTTACTATATTTTGCGGTGAGACTGCTATCTAATATATTACTAATTGTGAAATGGCAGAAGCGTAATACCAAAAAAAATACCACTGGTGGATCTTATTGATTCGGATGAAACAGAAGTTGATATACCACGCATTGATTTTTATTATTTAAATCCAAATCAAATATCAGATTAGTTTCGTAAAGAACTTAACAAATTAAACCAAAATAGATTTTGGACGGACAGTAAGCTTTTTAATCGTACAACACCTGACATAGATCAATATTGGTGCGGCCGTGGCGCAGTGGTTAGAGCGCTTGCTTTATTAGCAGGAGATCCAGGTTCGAAACGAGCTCTGGACATAGTTTCGCGTCACGGTAAGGAAGGAGGCGTGAACTTCCTGGTTAAATGCACCTCCGCGGTGCTCTGTAACAAGACAGTTAGGACTTCTTGGGGCACCTAAAAAAAAAAAAAATATTTAGTAAATTATACAACAACTAAACTGTTGAAAAATTTATAACTCTTAGCGAGGCACAAAATTTCAGATTTAATAAAACTAAAATTAAGGGAACATTTTACATAAATGAGACTGAAAGTGGAGTTGGCAAAAAAACACGTGTATTTTAAATTTATGGTACGAGGGGTGATAAAACTTATTCTGCTTAAATAACAAAAACTGACATGCGACAATTTCAATCTATAGTTGAGTATCAGCTAAAGACTTGATTTTAAGATTTTAATAAAAGAGAAAAACCATGAGTACGGTTAAAAAAATGTAAGCAGTATTTAAAAAAAAGAAACGTTTACTTTAGGTAAAAAATCAGAAGATGGCAATAGTGAGATAGGTAAATCTAAAGATAAGTCGGATAGAATTGTTCTTAAAATCTTAAAATTTTTGCAACTGAACTTATAAGCCAATACTATACGATTCGAGAACTCATTAGTACAACTTCTTAAGATGATAGACTTATTTTAAAGTAAAAAATCAGAATTATTTATGTTCACCAAGGATATAAATCTCTGCTGTAATTTTTGCTATTTGTGCAAATATTTACGCGTTCGTTAGAACTTTTAGCGGTAGTTCATCTAATGCTCTAAAGCGAAGGACAAGAGTGATGAAAAAGGGGGTGACAAAAGAAAGACTGATGAAAAAGGAGGTGGAAAAGAAATGACTGATAAAAAAGAAGGTAATGGATCTGAAAAAGATGGTGGTGAAACCACAAAAAATAAAGGTTATCTTGATCATCTTCAAACTCTCTAAAGTGGTCAGCCTCAAAAGCTGTTGACACTATTCCTTTTATAGGTAAAGTCTCATATTGGATTTTTCATACATTACATAAACTAGTTGAATTTATTGCAGAAGAAGTATATATCCTTCTTATAGATGCTGGAGCCATAATCATCATAAGAGTCATCATAAGAGTCATGGATATAATAACTAAAAGAAATGAAGTTTTATAAATAAACGACGTTAAACTAAGAAATGGCTGTCAATGCCACGTTTGGTGGATGGGATTCGCTTAAACATTTTAATCTCAATATAAACAGTGAATTGTGCAAGTATAATGGTTAATAAAGTTTAATTAGCATAACTGTAGTAGGATCAGATAATTTATATCTTGGTGACGACAAACATTATTACTCTAATTTTTAATCCAAACTTTATTTATGAACCCGTAGAGCTTTTACCAAGCGTAATTTTATTAATACAACATGTTAAGCAAACTAACAACGCAGTAAACACGCTTTAGTTGGTCCAACTGACGGGCCAGTATTGGCTACAGTTGGCTAACTGTTGGCATTCCGTGCCAACCATTAACCGATTTTATACCGCGCGTTTTTGAATCGTAAAAGTTTCCGTAAGTTTTATAAATGTATTTGTAGTTATATTTTATGTAAATGTTTAGTCTTAGTGAATTGAGTTAGTTTAACTTGAAGCAATTAATTTTTTTCTTTCAAACGCTTTTTTACCTTTTAATTAAACTTTTAAACTCAAACTCTTTTACCTTTTAATATAACCGTTACGCTGATAAGTACAAATATTTTCCTTTTATCCATTAGTTACGCATTCAGATATAAATTTTGAAATTTGTTAGAGTTTTTAATTTAATTTTATGACACCATTGTTGTATTTGTTTTAGACATTTTAGCTCTATTTTAACTATTAATAAGAGTAAAAATACAGCTAAAATGTATATGTGCGTATGTTTACGTATATATTTCTGTATGTATATGTATGTATATGTATATGTATATATACATACATACATATATATATATATATATATATATATATATATATATATATATATATATATATATATATATATATATATATATATATATACATATATACATATATATATATATATATATATATATATATATATATATATATATATATATATATATATATATATTATATATATATATATATATATATATATATATATATATATATATATATATGTTATAATATAATAATTTATATGTATGCATTTTGTGTTTGAGAGTGACTGAATCTATAAATGTAGGTATAGCTTATATTAGGTATGCTACATGAAATTTTTTTATTGATTAAATTCTAGGTTGTTATATATCATTAGAAAGAGCTTCTATTGAATATTTTAAAATTGAAAGAATTATTAAAATCGAACAATTCCACAAAAAGTTATGACGTTTTAAGTGCCGATTTTTAGATCCTTCAAGTCGGCTTGACGTCACATAAAAACACGGAAATAGCAACCATTATGGTTCGGGGGAAAACAAACTGAGTTTTTAAGTTAAGCGGTATAGCTAAACGATTTACAACCATGCCAAAAAGCTGTTGCGTTCCTGGTTGTCAAACAAATAAATTAAAAAATCCAGAGCTTAGATTTTATTGTTTTCCAGCAACAGAAAGTTTAAGAATAAAGTGGAAAAGTGCTATTCACCGAGCTAAAGTTGATGATTCTGGTAGAGTAAACCACAACAAAAATTGGTCTCCTAAATCAAAATCAACGTATGTCATAGGTTGATTTTGATTTAGGAGACCAATTTTTGTCAAAGTTAGCTGCATCTCCATTTTCTTTAGAAGCTTTGAAGCAAAATCCGTCTGTTTGCATGATGTTGACTGGCTTAGACTTTAAAGTGTTAGAAAAGACAATAATTTATGTATGTGAAGATTTATTTGACAGCAGAAGACCAAAAAAATTAAGTAGTTATGATCAGGTTATTATAACCATAATAAAGTTAAAGCAAAATTTAAATTTTGACTTAATTGCATATATATCTAACATTAGCAAAACAACTGCAATTGAATATTTTTACAAGTGGCTTGATATAATGTATTGGAAACTTAACTTTTTAATAAAAATGCAAGATCAAAATCACATATTCGACACTATTCCTGGCATTTTCAAAGCTAAGTTTCCACGTTTAACATCTATTATTGATTGTTTCGAGACATTTGTTGAAGCACCGCTCTTTCGAAGTTTCGCTGTTAGCAAGGGCTCAATTTTACAGCCAGTACAAAAGGCACTGCACAATTAAAGTGTTTATTTCCTGTACACCTCTTAAGGCAATAAATTTTTTGTGAAAATGTTATAGAGGCAGAGCTTCGGATTTACTAATTACACGGGAATCTGGATTTTTTAGAAAACATATGCCAGGAGACCAAACCTTGGCAGATCGTGGATATCGTGGATTCACTCTACAAGAAGACTTTGCTGCTGGGAGTTCTGCTGAGTTGTTAATTCCTGCATTTACACGGGGAAAAACAGTTATTTGCCAAAGAAATTGAAACATCTAGAAAAATTGCATCTGTTAGAATTCATATTGAACGAGTAATTGGATTGATGAAAAACAGATACACTATATTAAAAGGTATCATACCATTAAAGATTATAAAAAAATATTAAGGATGAGTCTGCAAATAGTATTTTGGCAAACTGAGATAAAATAGTTACTGTATGTGCTGTTCTGACAAATTTGGGAGAAAGCATTGTATTTAATGATATGAAAATCTAAGATTTACTTTGTAATGATTTATTGTGTCTATATATATATATATATATATATATATATATATATATATATATATATATATATATATATATATATATATATATATATATATATATATATATATATATATATATATATATATATATATATATATATATATATATGTATATATATATATATATATATATATATATATATATATATATATATATATATATATATATATATATATATATATATATATATATATATATACTATGTATATTTTGTGTCAGTTTTTACATCTCTTTACGGTCTTCGAGAGTTTTTTATTGTTAAATAATTTTTTTTAAAAAAAGCAAATAACATTTACATGTAAAAATCATGTTATTTTTAAAAATTATAACTCATTATATGCTACTACAACCAGTGCTTTTGAGAGGAAGAGGTAAAGAAGGCAATTTAACCAGGGCACCAAGATTGAAGGGGCGCCTGCTGACCGGGTAATTTTTTTTTTTTTACAATAAATCGAACAAATACTAATGAATGTAAATGTGAAATCTGCTTATTTTTTGTATTTGAGGTTTAAATTTAGTATTTGGAATAAAAATGCACAAACTGCAAAAATAACATTAAACTATATTTATAGATTAGAATCCGTGTTATGAGCAAAAAAAGAGGCAGACCTTCTGTTTCGTCTGCTTAACCTGAGATATTGAAATTAAGATTATTTCCTTTGAACGTGTTTTGTCAATCCTTGCCTAATAAGAAAATAGCAGAAAAATATTTTTTTAGTCAAAGCTTGACCACCAATGCTCTCCACTGTTTCTTATGCTTTTTTTTTTGGCTTGAAGGAATCATTGCACTAAGCGTCGCACTTCTAATAATAAAGGAAATAGGCTAATAATCCGAGCGTCGCACTTCTAATAATAAAGGAAATAGGCTAATAATCCGAGAACCATCGAATATTTTGAAATATTTTTGACACATGATATTTTATACTTATTTTTTTGGCTATTGAAAAATAAAAAAAAACAGAGTCTCTTAACATTTAGTTTACCGGTAACAAAGGGTCGTTACCCGTAATGCTCCAAAATAATCCTAATAACAACTTAATCGCACAAAGAGAGTTTATACATTTATGATATTAGGGCTATTAAAATATTATAATTTTTTCGTCTTTGGAAAAGATTTTTTATCACTGGGTAAATAGCATTGGCAAAAATATTTTTTCTCATAAACTAAGATAAATAAATTTAAAATGATATTGTTTCTTTTTGTTTATTCAAGTTTATACATTGTTTGCAGTACCATGTTTTACCTTTCGGCAGTCAAAAATACAAATCGGGTGATACCATTTATCACATTTATCGCACATCACCATACAGTCTAATTCTTCAGGAAACTCACAATTTTCAATACAGTATATCACTTTTTTAACTTCTTTAGAGTATGGCTTTCCGGAGCTGACGGTGTGGAACATTCTAGCTTCCGAGTAATCAATTCGGGCAAAACGTATTTTTTCCAAAAAGAATCACATTTTTCATAAATAATGTTAATGAAATTGATATCCTTTTCAACATTAATAATTACAGATTCAGAAGGTGTCCATACCACAAAATGACAAAACAATGTTTCAGTGGACATCATTTCATGTTGCACTTGAAAGTAATAATTACTCTTTCTTAGAAAGTAACCATTTCCGTCTCTTCCAATGTAAAACTTACCACCTTCGATTTCTTCGTGAAGTGACTTATCCTGTAGGGTATAAGGACACTTTACCTCAAGTAAACTATAGCCACAGCAAGAGCAAAACACTATACCATCCGGTGAAGCTCCATACCAAGGTTTGTTTTTGAACACACAAAAACCTATAGATTCCACTTGAAAATCTTCATGAATGGGAATGGTATCATTTAGTACTTAGGGTACTTTAGGGTATCCAGAGCAGATATTTCTGAAGAATTCAATAGCTTCTTTTTCATGTTTTTTTACCCACATTAAAGCTGGAGTTCTAACTTCACTCTTAGCAATTTGACAAATTTTTTTCACTAAATTGGCATTAGAGTTGTCAAATGATGCATGGTATACTTGACTTACAGATCCAGTTATTCTCCTTACTCGTTGGTCAAACCACGTAGAAGAATAATATTGTATTCTTGTTGCTTCCTCAATGTACACAATATCTGCATGACTAAGAGTCAAGTGGGTGGTTAACACTTCATGGTATTCTTCTAACAATATATTGGTGTCAGCACCATACAAATTTCTTAACGATGGTGGTAGTGTCTGCAGTTTTACTACTTTGCAAATAAATTTTCTATTGAAATTGCTAAAAAGACTCAAGCCAACACTTTTTGGTTACACAGATTCAATTTCTTTGAAAAAGTTCATTTTAGAATTATATGTTGGAATGTTACTATTTACTGTTGGCAATAAAACTTTGTTAAACTTTTGTTTTGCTGCATCTGAATAAATAATAATTTTAGCAACAGGACAACCTGTAATATTTCTTACAAATGTTTGATTCCATACACATGTTAACTCAGTTGGAGTGGGTGATGTTAAACCAATGCGTACTGCAGCTTCAATCTTATATAACACAGCCCCAACATGAGAGCATGTTTCACCTAGACTTTAAAAATTTTGAAATATCAGAAATATTATATATACATATATATATATATATATATATATATATATATATATATATATATATATATATATATATATATATATATATATATATATTAGGGCTGTCCAGAAATTATTACACAACCCAGAACATAGCCTAGTGAAGTTTTTCCCATTATACTATCAATTCTTTATTGAAAAACATTTTTTACAGATTTATTTAAAGTCTTCTAGGGGTTGCTCAAAGCTCTTGAACATTTTAACTAAAATATAACAGAAAATGTATTAAAACGCTATCTTACTTTTGTTCTTACTTGGTCTTACTCAATTAAATTTATTAAAGTAATTATGGAAATTGTTATTTTTTATATAGTAGTAATATGATGCACAACTTGTACATGCTTGTTTACGTTCTACATATATTTCTGGAAAATAATTCAATATTTTCATAGTTTTTAAGGTCCAAAATGAGGAAAAATGTCGAAATTGTCACTTCAAGTTAGTAAGTTCAAGTTATTAGTTTCAAATGTTTAGTGTTTTTTTGTCAAAACTTGGAAACAGCTTCCGATGTTGTTCCACACCTTGCAATAGCCATGCTCTCTGTTGTTCATCTGTTGTTATTATTGTTGCAAAATCTGAGATTAGTTTGACGCCTCGTTCGGCAGCATCGTTGACAACTTTTACTGTTCGAACAAACTTTTCAGCAACTTGGAAGTCTTCATCTGCTGCCCATTGATTCACTGGTTTAGCAAGCCAATCTCTTCTGATGTTGAGATTCTGGAACAACAGATGTGACTCCGGTCCTAACAGACTCTTCAGTGTTGTGTTGCATTTGATTTGTCTGAAGATTGGTTTACCCGTTCGGAAGTTTTCAGGCACTGCTATTGTCCACAATTTGTTTGCTATTTCTTGCTTAACATGGTCACTCATTTTAGGATGATGACTAAATAAAGCAAAAGGAACAACTTCTTCAGTGAGGTACCATCGATGGTTGTTTAGTTTGGCTACCACAACATCTGCAATTTCTCTGTCTACATTGCAAAAATCCATCATGTCATGAATGAGTTCTAGATCGTTTACGGGAGCATCGGCTCCAATACTGGCTTGCATCCATGCTGAGGTGTAAAAAAGAGCCAAGAATCTGTTTATACGTTCCAGTTTAATCACAGTTTCCTTGTCGTATTTCATTGCTTTTGAAAACATGAACATCTTCCCAGCATATATGTTGCAAGCCATCCAACGAGCCTGATGTATGGCTCCAGGTTTAAGGAAATGGGTACCACGAGGTGGTGTTTCACCCAGAACAATAAGATTATTTTCTGCGCACTCTCGGTAGTCATCCCGAGGAAACACAGATGATTCCTTGCTATTTAGCAGCATTTTTAAATTTTCAATGAATCGTTCTTTAACTTCCACCAAACATGGATTTTCAATTTTCAGCAACTGGATAGGTGATTGCTTATCGAGACCTGACCATGCCACTTTGAAGGTAGCAAACATTTTGTTTTCTGGTCCTCTGATTTCACCAAACAGTGATTTCCAAACAGCGCTAGCTACAAGTTCAAGGATATGGTGACGACAAGCAAGATAAAATAGCTTTTTATCAACAAGTTCTTCGATAAGTTTAGCTGCACCCTTATGGACCCCACTCTTGCTTGCTGTAGTATCAAATACCAAAGCGACAACTGATTCTTTTAATCCCCATGCTTCTAAGAGATAATATGAGGCATCAGCTTGAGTTTGTCCTTTAGAATCTCCTAGTTGTGGCACACCCAGCAATTTTCCCGATGAAAATTCTGGTGAACCTGACAGAAGAATTGCTAGACGTTCAAACTTATCACCAAAAGAGTCCTGCAGTAACTTTCCATCCCAGTGCATGGCACCAAATTGAGGTGGTTTTTCCTTTATTTTCTCCATTATGTTTTCTGCAATGTGCTGTCTGTTTGACATTCGCTTTCGACGCGTAGTTGAACGGGATACATCGAAGTTGTCTAGATTGCCACCCGCTGCTTTTATTATAGCTGAAACTATCATTGTAGTTTGATTGTCGGACAACTTTAACCGATCGGCTGCTGTCGTTAACTCGTCACATTCCATAACTTTTCTGGGAACTTGAAGTGTAACAAATTCTTGAAACTCTATTTTTTCAATAATGTGATCTGGCTCAAAATCCGGATCAATTTCCGTACAACCAACTTGTGCATCATCCTCGGACTCTTCAAAAAATTCATTTCCTTCTAGCTCTGCAGCTGCTCTTTTCTCTAGTCTTTCTGTTTCTTTTTCTTGTCGTTGTTGCTGCTGTTCAATTCTGGTCAGAAACTGTAAAGCCTTTGCTTCAAAAATTTTATCCTGCCCATTCATACTAGACTTTCTTTCATGTTTCTGATCAAGATAAAACGCAATGTCATCATCTTTGTGTTTCTGAGATAGAAGTCTAGATTTTCTTATGTCATCAATTGCATCTGGAGCACCAATGTCGAAAAGCATATCAAGCTCTGGGATGAAGTTTTCTCGTTTGTTACCAGGGTCGGTAGCACGACTTCTATTTTTTTTTAAATTATGTTAGTGTATTTTACAAATAGAGTGCTCAATGTTCTTAAAGAACAGAGCAATAATAAATTAGTAAAAAACACTTATCTAACTTTTATCTTCTACTTTAAGTTTCACCATTGCTGGATCATCAGGAAGAGTATATATATATTATATATATATATATATATATTATATATATATATATATATATATATATATATATATATATGTATGTGTGTGTGTATATATATGTATGTATATGTGTGTGTATGTGTGAACTAAAAAATATATAACAGGGGCGGATACAGGATATTTTATGGGTGATGATTATTTATTTATTTGCAAAATCCTCTAGCCTGCGGGGAGGGGGAAGTGGACAAAGGGAGGGGGTGGACTGTTGCAGACAATAAATGGCAATTCGTCATCAAAGCGCCATCACTGTCTTATTATTACTTACTTGACATTATTCTAAAATATCCATCTAAAATAAAATGAATAAACTGTTGCCATGGCTATTCTGTTCATAAATCAGACATTTATTACTTGTCTAATTTATTTAACGAAGTGCACCAACGAGAAGGTAAGCCATAGGACTTTGCACTCCATCTGTTAAAGGTCATAAGGCCTAAAGTTACCAACTTATATATAAATATTATTATAATATAAATTTAAATTTAGAGTTTTTCATATTACGAAACAAATTTATTCAGAATTTGTTAAAATATTATAGGTGAATTCTGGGCATCATAGGATACCCCCTAGATCTGCCCCTGCATAAAATATGAACTACTTACCCAGCCATACAATTGCAATGACCTGCCAGGACAGTCCCATCTGATTTAAGAGCTACCCATGGCTTGTTACATTCATCAGTAGTCCGATAAGATGGTCTCACATCAGCACGCATAGTATATACACCACTTTCTAATTTGAAATGAACAGTTCTTTGAACCCAGCCTGATATAAAAAATTTCCACGCATCCAGTGATTTAAAATTTTCCATCGCTTCTAGGGAATAAACACCTGTAATTTAAAAACTAAAAACTAAATAAAATCATGAACCCTTAAGAATTGATTAAACTTGAAAAAATATTAAGACCAACTTACACGGAGTCTTGATAAGGTAGTGATACAAATGATGATAAGTCAGTTGTGGCCATTCATTAGGGTTGTCAATCCAATTGTCTGCTGGAAACTTGTAAAGACATTGACTTAAACTTGAAAAAACAGTAAGAGTAAACTTAATCCTAAAAAAACAGTAAGAGTAAACTTAAAACTGAAAAAACAGTAAGAGTAAATAGTAAAATCAAGTAGTCAAGCATGCTTTGAAAAATAAAAAGTTTTTTTTTAATTTTCTTATAAGATTTATAATACATTAAACAGTAAATCTTATAAAAAAATTAGGCTTGAATAATCTATTATAATATTAAATATTAAGTTAAAAAAGTAAACTAAATGTTTATTCAGAACTTATAGTTTAGAGAACTTTACTTTTCTTAAAAATTAAAATTAATTTAATATTAAAAGTTCATCATACATAACATCTATGATTATTAATTATGATTATAAGTTATAAAAGATATAATACTAATTATGCTTAATACTATCAAACATAATATCTATGATTATTAATTATGATTATAAGTTATAAAAGATATAATACTAATTATGCTTAATATTATCAAACATAATATCTATGATTATTAATTATGATTATAAGTTATAAAAGATATAATACTAATTATGCTTAATATTATCAAACATAATATCTATGATTATTAATTATGATTATAAGTTATAAAAGATATAATACTAATTATGCTTAATATTATCAAACATAATCTCTTATTGTTCATAATCTTTTAAACAATAATAAAAAATGATGCATAATAAAAAATTATAATTTCAGATTATTTAAAAAGTGCTACCAAGTAATGTCAACTTTTCATTATATCTTTCTTTAGATGTTGTATCTAGATTTTTAAAATAATCATAAATAGATTCCATAATGCTAAAAATAAACTAATAAATGCAATATTTATATAGAAGATAACGCTAGCCACAAAGTTTGCTTTCCCCTAAATCATAATGCCTTCCAAACGCGAATTTTGATCACGTGATTTTCCGACTTAAAGGATATATGGATTTGTTGACTTTTTAACTAAAATTATTATAACTTTGTCAACTCATATAAAACTTAGTTTCAATAGATAGATATAAGAACAGCCTACACATTAACACTGTCCTACACCCTCAGGGTGTATCTGGTAGGCTAGAGGGGCCACCCAAACTCCACCTTCACTGTCATAATATCAATAATTCATCTTTAAAAGAGTATTTTTTTTGTAATTGCTAGTTTTTATATGCAAGTAGTTGCTTTTATTTCCTTCTTGAACAAATACAAGAGGTTGATTTTTGAGTCAGGGTGTATGTGGGGTTGGGGTAAGCACGTATTATTGAAAACACCCTATTAAGGTGTAAGACCCCTCAAAAATCATTAAAAAATCAAAAAAAAATTTGTGTAATTCTGACATGAAATTTATCGCTGAACTCGAATTTGAAAACCATTTCTTCAAGTAAGATTTAGTTCTTGAAATATAAATCTATTCCTTCGAGTAGGTAAATTTGATCTGCCTAGCAACACGCATAGCAACAGGTTTTTAATCAGAATCGCAAGCTTTTTTTTTTTTTTTGATATGTAATAAACTTTTTTAACAATGGGTAAATCATGAGTCAAACAAAGTACTCAAAGTAAAAAATCCAAAAAATTTTATTTAAATAGATACACTAAAACTTTGCCAATCGATTCAACTTTATCAGTTGCTCCTGTTATTAGTTATGAAAACTTCTTTAAATTTATCAATATCCTCAATAAAAATTGAGAAAATTGAGACAACTCAGCATAATAAAAATAAAACTGTTGGTTATTGAACTGTTGGTATTGAAATTTTGTCTGGTGTAATTAATCAACTATGTTGTAAAAAATGTTTACAATCAGAATTCAATCTTTCAGAATGTTTCCTCTAAAGAAAAGGACTCAACTCAACGTTTAATATTCGCTGCTCTAACTGCAATGAAAAAACTGAACTTTATACTTTAAAGACATACTCTGGGAAAAATTTTTGAATGTAAATAATAGAATAGTTTATTTAATGCGTCATGTGGTCAACTTATTTCAGAATTAGAAAAGTTTACATCTCTAATGAACATTCCTAAAACCATGATTAAAAATGATTACAACAAGATAAATAAATCTGTTTCCTGACCATTGGTCAAGTGCCAGACCTTCGAAACTCCCTGATGACAATTAATGGTCCTGATGAGAATGTCATCTTGACACTACATGGGTAATTGGATAATAAAACACCTATATTTTAATCATATATCACTCAATACACTGATGCTTGTCATTCTAAAATTTATATTAATACTTCCAGAATTTATATTTGCTGATTTATGCCTATAGAGTTATACTTAAACCAAATTGTGTCATTAAAACAATTCTCTAACACCTATTTAACACAATAACTGTGTGAAATAACCAGTTTAATGTACATAATACATATAAATAATTTATGGATGCCTTGAAATATATATGTATGTCCATGGGGTATATGTGTGTGCATACACATGCATGAGCACATATACTTGTATGTGTTTGTATGAATATATACGTAACTATGTTTATCAGTGGGTGTATGTACATATGCATATATTTATGAATATATTTGTAGACAGATACATACCTATATATGTATGTTTTTGGGTGTATATATATATATATATATATACATATATATATATATATATATATATATATATATATATATATATATATATATATATATATATATATATATATATATATATATATATATACATTTAGTGGGTATGTGTGTATAGCCAGAATGCATAATCACTGCCCAGTCCTACCTAGTTTCACATTAGGTTTTCTAGTACTACATTATGTGTTTGTGCATATCAGGCTGTACATAATATGTCTAATGTTACTATAGATATACATGATATTTAATACATAATTACTGTCAAATACACTAAAGATACTACATCTAATATTCTTTCCATAGTCACATAGTCACTGCATCCTTTTACTATATATATTTATCATACCTATAATGCAAGCAACACCACACTAACTATATATAAAACGAATCATTCCACTCCAAATATTCTACTCCAACTCTGTTACACACACCATCTGATAACTACTTAAAAAACAAATAATTCTACTCCAACTCTGTGACATACACACATACACATCCCTCGATTAAAGATAAGTAATAACACTTAAATTATATTTAAATATAACACACATGTTAGTGTTAATGTATCATTCTCACACTGTTAAAATACTATAACAATGCTAATAAAGAGTTATTAAACTAATAAGGAATAAAAAAACACAAATTCACATTATTACTAGATACCACATAACTTAACTGTGATAACTAGCTTCTAACCACTAATATTATTTTGATACAAAAAACTAGTATGGTATGGTTGAAATAGCGTTTACGTATATGAATATACGTAAACACTTCCTCAACCATACTATACATACAGTTTGTTTAACTGAGAAGAGGCTACCTGCCACCTGTTTTATAAAACTAATAATTCTTCTCCACTTCAGATACTCCTGGTAACATTACAGTCACATGACATATTCACAATTACTCTCATAACTTATACAAAATTCCATATAATCTTAGATTATCAGTTGTAAAACATATATGTACGGATTAGTAGTTTGTTAAATATATACACATGTTATTGCTACTATATTGGTGTTATTCTATTTAAATTTTCTAGATTATCAAGTTGCAACAGTTTGTTATTGTAAAATACATGTTATCTTAAAATACATGTCATATAATATACTTTACACCAGTTTTAATGACTTTCAACCAATTTTATACTAACAACTCGTACCATCAAGACATTATTTCTACTACAGTAAACACGCACATATACACAGCATCGACTGTCTACATTACATACACATCTATAAGACTCAAAACAGTTCACAAATCTCACTGACACTCATTATACTGAAAACAAAACACTGCACTTATCGACACTCGTGTCAAAAAAGTAACTTACAATTGTATGCAAGTTGTACTGAGCCCCACCAAGAGTCCTTTGGTCCCAGTGTCAATCCAAAAGTCTGTAGCAATCGTCATAACGGGATACTCTGAGAATAGTCCTTTTGGGATAACACAATGGGATACCTTCACAAGATACCCTGGTGTAGACCCAGAGTGGAACTTCTTTTGGGACGCCAGTCTCGGTTGAAAGTTGGAGGTCTTCTTGTGTTCATACTGTACCAAAAGGTGCGAATCCATACGGTACTCGAGACGTCCATGATACACTTATCTTGATAATTTTATGTTGACCACCCTAATAATACATACCACATGATAACTACGTATAAAACTAATAATTCTGCTTCATCACTGATACTGTTTACACATCACACTTGACACTAACAACAATTTAAACAACAGTAAATGACTCTTATGTATCCCAACTATTGTTTATTTTTATTGTTTATTTTTACAACATTATACTTATCATTTTTTTAGTAATTTTCTACTTTAAGGCTCTTTGTTTTCCACTGGACATCTTTCCTTTTGTACTTTTATCTCACTCTGGTAAACTCTTTTTAACTTACTATTCATCACTAAGGCGTTCACTGCTCGTTGCAGCTTCACTAAAATGCTTTGCATTTACAAGAAAAATTGAATTTACAAGAAAAATTGAATGTAAATAATAGAATAGTTTATTCAATGCGTCATGTGGTCAACTTATTTCCGAATTAGAAAAGTTTACATCTTTAATGAACATTCCTAAACCTATGATTAAAAATGATTACAACAAGATAAATAAATCTGTCTCTGATTGTGCTAAAATTGTCGCAAAAGAAACAATAATTGATGCTCTTAAAGAAATTTGTCAATCTTTTTCAAATATTGTTGAAACTGCATTATCAGCTGATGGTAGCTGGCAACATAATGGGTTTTCTTCATTAAATGGAGTTATTACAGCAATATCAATGGCCACAGGTAAAATTCTTGATTACGAACCAATGAGTCGGTCATGCAAAGCACGTAGTCTAAAATTAAAACTTAAAGAAATAATCCTTTTTGAAGCTTGAAAGTTATCATATGTTTGTAAATACAATTATCATGGCTCTGCTTCTGGCATGGAAATAATTGGTGCACAAAGAATATTTGGTCGTTCTATTTTACAAAGTAAACTAAGGTATGTTAACTATTATGGTGATGGCGATTGTTCAAACATAAACAAAAAGCGTTAAATTTTCATAGAGTATTAAAATCGACCAACATCTAAAAAGCGAAAGCAAGTTATTTGTGGATCCAAAAAAAAAGATGATTTAGAGAATGACCAAGAAGGTTATCTATACGATTCTGGCTCTTGTTCTTATAAATAACAGATTTTAAATTGGGTATTTGACATTTTTATTTGGTAAAATTGTTAATGTAATATATAAATACTTTTTTCTCAAATTATCAATTTCTAACCTCCCGGCCATCCTATCTCATTAACTGTATGTCAGATTTTCATGAAATTTTCACCAAATGATTATTGCATCTAGTTTTACAATTCGAATTAAAAGTTTTACAATACTGTTAGGAGTTTTTGATTTATAGAAGATTTAGTTCACAAGAATGCATTTTTTTAAATACACCATTTTGAATAACTCGGCATAGCTTAAATACTTTGTTTTTTAGAACAATTTTAGTTCAGTTTGTAGATTATTATGTAGTTAATCATATGTCAAAAAGTCATATTCTATATGCTTTCGGTTACTGAGATAGAATGGCCGGGGTGGTCTAAACATTTGTGGGTGTCTGGCATTTTATTTCGTAACCATGGCAACTAATAAATTTATTTTGGATTATTTAAAATCCTGTTATATAGTTGTTTCTCAGAATATACTTGGTTTTTTGTTAAAAAGATTTTTTCAATAAATAATTTTTTGAGGGGTCTTATACCTTAATAATTTTACACTAATAGTAATATTATTACTAATAATAATAGTATTACTATTAGTTTTACTGTTTCTATTCAAAAATCAACAAATAAATTTAAAAATGAAATTATTAAAATTCTTACAATTTAACTTTTCACTCATTTTATCTAAATAAAGCAACATTATAAAATTATTAATTATGATAGTAATAATATAAACAAACAATAATATAAACCTTTTTAAGTTAAAAAGGTTTATATTATTGTTATTTAACATTAATTTATTGTTATTGTTATTAAAGTACAACAATGTATCAATAATAATAAAATTTAACCTGCAAAGAATTTTATCTCGTACTCCTCCCCCCCCCCTTCCCACAAATGATTAAAAAAAAAGGAAATTAGGTACCAGAATTGTCCATCTAAATACGGTGTCACTGCCTCTGAATCTGGTAACGAAATTTGGCAGGAACATAAAAAATATGCTAACTCGAGTGTCAAAAAAATTGAGAGTTTGTCAGGCTTTATCTTCAATAATTCCTTGATGCAGAAAGTAAAGAACCGTTTTGGCAAAACTTTTGAATACCAACATATCTATTTATAAAGTTCATGATTTTTATTCAGAAAACACATATTATTAAATTTTATTCATTCAAGTTTTTAAAAAATATCTATGTTGGTATGAAATTCCGAAAAATAAATCAACAAAAGTCTGTACAAGATTATAGAAAAAAGGAAATTAGGTACCAAAATTGTGCGCCCAAATAGAATATCACCGCCTCTGAATTCGGCAATAAAATTTGGCAGGAACATAAAAAATGAGTATACTCGAGTGTCTGAAAAAGATAGAGTTTGTCAGGCTTTATCTTCAATATTTGCTCGATAGAGAAAGTAAATAACAGTTTTGAATATCAATAAACCCACTCATAAAATTCGTCATTGTAATCAGAAGACACATATTATTCAAGTTAAATCATTATATTTTTGAAAAAATATCTATGTTTATATGAAATTCTAAAAAATAAGTCAACAAAATTTGGTACAACCACTATATCAAAAATCAATCTTCAAATAGCGTTGCACAAAATTTCAGTACATTTTATTGGTTGCGTAAAACGCGATTTCCGCATACCTACTTATATGGTATTATTTTTAGCACTTTCTTAAACGACTACTTCTTCTATGCCCTTATTGTTATTGACAATAATTTATCGATACATAGATTTTCGATTCATATATGATGTTTTCCTTTGTATTTACTTATTCATTTCATTTTTTCATTTAAGATTTATCATATGATGGATTTGTGAGATATAGAAGAACACAGCATTGTAAACTTGTATAAATTTTTTAAAAACATCCAGTAATAATTAGTCTGGTCAATATCTAAACTTCAATGTTGCATATGTCATTTTTAAGTAGTTTCTAGGCTTTTCTAAATGTGTTTCTTATTCACATGGTTTTACAAGCAAGGTCTACAAGCAAATTTGAGCTGAAAGAATTGATGTTGTTCTTTGTTTAATTTAATTTGTTTAAATATAGTAGTTTTAATAAATAAATGTTTGTTTGTTCTTGGTTTTTTAGTTATTTGTTTTCAGATTCTTAAGAACTAGGCAACTTAGCTAAGCAAATTTTGTTTTAATTTTTAGTGCAATAGGAAAGAGCTGAAAGGGTTTTTTAGTCACTTTACACAGTATAACTGGCACTGATTTGAGTAAGTTTACTATATTTTTTTATTTTATATTAAATATATATTTTATGTATTTAACATGGAAAACTGACTGTGATTTGTTGACACAAAAGTTATCAACAAATCGCAGTCAGTAATTTATTGATCACTTACTCAAATAATTTTGTGCATTGCATTCTAGATTCTTTGTTTAATCAAAAATAATTGATGTAAATAAATATTGTTTAATATTTTTGATAAATGACTTATGTATATAAACATAAAAAGATACGGATTTCAATAATTCCTTAGTTTAATTATAGTCTTTGATTAGAAAAGATCACAATTTGTAAGATTCTTTTACATTTTTTTATTATTCAGTTGTAACAATAGTAACATTAGTGGTAATATTTTTGATGATAAAAGTGGAATTGAAGTGGATAATAGTAGGCTCAAAGAAGTTATTAATGTAAATGCTAATAGGTGACTTGAAAATAGCTGTTGTCAAGTGAAAGAGATAGATGAAAATAATTGTTGTTGAAATGTAAGAAATGATGCTCAGCGAGCAGAAAACTTACTTGCCAGAATTCAGTGTCAAGCAGTGTTAATGTCTGTTAATTTGATTTTACTTTTGGCAATTTAGAACAAAGCAAAGTATGATTTTTAATATTTATGATAACAATTAATAACAGTTTTCAATTTAAATGATTTTAAATTTTTTTATAATTTCAAACCTAATTATGTTCTTTTTTTTTTTTAGTTGCCTTTGTCGTCACTTGATTAGTTTGCTTACTATTGAAACATGGTTTTAATTTTGTAAATTTAATATGATGTGAAATTTACTCTATTAGTTATTAATCAACAGTTAGAGAGAAGCTGGAGCTTAATTAAGAAATGCTGGAAATTAAAACAAACGTAAAAATAATTTTTACTATAATTGACCCTCGTTTGTTCAAATATTGTAATAAATAAAATCTTTTTAGTCCAAGTGTTTTAGTTAATAAAATATCTTATTAAGTTGTAGTGTTATTTGCCAGTGTTACTACATTGTGTTGTCTAGCCTTTTTATAATCTTTTCTTTTTTAATTACTCTGGAGACAGTAATGTGTGCTGACAAATATTTTATGCTATGCGCTATTGTTACTGTGTTTTGTGTTGATAGGCTGTTATTGCTATTTTTTATTCTTTATATTTTCTGTTATATTATTATCCTAATTCTACTAACAATAAAATGCAAATAATACTTTTGCAATTAAAAATTGTAATTTTTTTTTTCATTACTTATTTTAGGTATTTGCAAACTTTACTTGACTTTCCTTTTCTGGTACCTGTGTTGTGACAGATCTTAAAAAGAACTTAACTGATGTTAATGCGGTATTAATGTCGTTAACTATAAGCAATGACATTGCTGATAATGAGTCAAAGTTAAAATATTATTTATAGATAAATTTGTATTTAATTTTTTAGATAATATATCAAGTTATTAATGTGTTTTTGTTATTAATGATTTAATTACTCATAACCCATATTAGGGGTTGCTTACTGCTAGTTTTTTATTATTGTTACTGTTGTAAATTTCTGCTGTTATTATTTTAATTGTATTTGTTATTGTTATTACTACTGCTATTGTTATAACGGTTATTACTGTATTATTATACAGGTCAAAAAAAAAAAATGTTTTCTGGTGCCGAGCAAACAATTTTATTTTTGTATAGCATTTCTCATTTTGATTTCAAATATGCAACTCATTATTCATCATCACGTCAAGTTGTAAAGATAGTTGTAAACATTTATAACATATGCACTTTCTATTAAAGTGCAAAAGTTGGCTAAGTGTTGGTAAAAGCGTTACGTTTTTTTTACGGTACCAACTAAATAGCCGACTGTTGGCCCAACTTTATCTAATAGTTGGTTATTAGGATCGGGTCAACTACCTACCAACTGTTTAATGTTTACTGGGAAACCTCCTACTCCAACAAAAGGTGTATCACGTTATCCGATAACTACAGCCGATCAAGGATCTCTCGTGATATGTTAACGTAAGTTTTTCATTTCGTATATGTATCGTATATGCTGCATACTTAAATATTATTTTTACTTATATCCAGAAGTAATGCACTCACATCAGGCTTTGGTACAACCATCTAACAGTATTACCTATATAATTATACCTATATAATATTACCTATATACTATATAGTATTATATATTATATATAATTATAAATAAAATTGTATTATATGAAATATATAATATTATGTATATACTATACAGTATTATATATTATATATAATCATATATTATTTATAATTATAATTAAAATAGTATTATATATTATATATAATTATACTTATATAATATTACCTATATACTATATAGTATTACGTATATAATTATACCTATATCAAAAGTTTTTGTCTAA
Organism: Hydra vulgaris; assembly: GCF_038396675.1. Lineage (NCBI taxonomy): Eukaryota > Metazoa > Cnidaria > Hydrozoa > Anthoathecata > Hydridae > Hydra > Hydra vulgaris. The sequence continues at coordinate 78,274,800 of NC_088931.1, forward strand.
CGCCAAAACCCGCTATTCTCAGGTCATGAAATCTCGTATCTCATCTCAAAAATTAGGCTCTCGTAACTTCTGGAGAATCTTTAATAATATCAATAATAACGGCAAATCTTTAATTCCACCTCTCTTGTATGGTTCAGACATTGTCACCTCACCTGAAGACAAAGCTGAATTGTTTGCTAAAAACTTTTCATCAATATCATCTCTTGATTCCACTAGTTGCGTTCTACCTGATATTGCCAACAAACAGGTTGATCCATTGCTTGACATTCGTATCACTCCAGCTTCTGTATCTAAAGTGATTTCCTGCCTAGACTCTTCTACAGCTTGTGGCCCGGACAACATACCTGTTATTGTCTTGCAGAAGTGTTCTCTGGAGCTCTCGTCTATACTCTCAAAACTATTCAACAAGTGCTTCTCAGAGTCTTGTTTTCCAGCCTGCTGGAAAGCGGCATCTGTTATCCCTATCTTCAAAAATTCTGGAGAGATATCTGATTTGTCTAACTACCGTCCCATAAGTCTTCTTCCTATCATAAGCAAGGTTTTTGAATCTTTAATTAACAAACACTTAATTTCTCATCTTGAATCTAATAACTTACTTTCTGACCATCAATATGGATTTCGATCTTCTCGTTCTACAGCTGATTTGCTAACAGTAATAACTGATAGATTTTATCGTGCATTAGATGAAGGTGGAGAGGTTTAGGCCATCACTCTTGACATTTCAAAAGCTTTTGATAAAGTTTGGCATGCTGGTCTTCTCCATAAGCTTTCTTCTTATGGTGTATCCGACAACATCTTTAAGATTATTGAATCCTTCCTTTCCAATCGTAGCATAAAAGTTGTCCTCGATGAACAACACTCTTCTTCTTATTCTGTAACTTCAGGGGTTCCTCAAGGTTCTATGCTTGGCCTTATACTCTTTTTAATTTACATTAACGATCTTCCAGATATTCTCACATCTAAGGTGGGATTGTTCGCTGATGATACTACCATTTATTCTTGTCGTGATAAGAAACCAACACCCTCTGATTGCTTGGAGGGGGCATTTGAACTTGAAAAGAATCTCACTTCTGCTACAGCATGGGGCTCACAGTGGCTAGTGAACTTTAATTCAGATAAAACTCAATTTTTTTCACCCAATCGTTATGGCAATATTTTCGATCTTCCTATATTTATGAACGGTGATGTACTCGATGAGTCACCTACTCTTCATCTTCTAGGATTAACTCTTACTTCCAAACTTTCTTGGAAACCATATATCAAATCAGTTGGAAAATTAGCATCTGCTAAGGTTGCATCTCTTTATCGAGCTCGTCACTTTCTTACTTCGGATTCTATTCTCTATCTCTATAAATCTCAAATTCGGCCTTGTATGGAATACTGTTGTCATATCTGGGGCGGATCTTCTAATGATGTCATTTCTCTTTTAGACAAGGTGCAAAAACGCATTGTAAACATAGTTGGACCTGCTCTTGCAGCCAACCTCCAACCATTATCACATTGTCGTAATGTTGCTTTTCTTTCTCTTTTCTACAAATACTATAATGGGCACTGCTCTAAAGAGCTAGCGTCTCTTGTGCCATCTACTAAAATTCATTCTCGTGTTACTCGTCATTCGATTAAATGTCATCCTTTTTCTGTGACTGTTCCTAAGTACTCCAAAAACACTTATTCGTCTAGTTTATTTCGTCGAACATCAGTTCTTCGGAATTTGCTTCCAAAATCTTGCTTTCCTGATTCATATAATTTGCAATCTTTTAAGTCCTCCGTCAATCGTTATCTTGCTCTACAATCTTCATCTTTATTCTTTCAGTAACTTCCAACTTTAATTAGTGGCTGCTTGCAGCCTTGTTGGAAGCGAAGATGTTTAAAAAAAAAAAAAAAAAATTGTTTTAAATTTTGCTGTATCATTAGCTACGGCACATTGCGTAGTATCAACGCATAATTTTATGTACAGACCTTTATATGCGATGTATTTACAGATTTCTTACTTACTACACTGAGAGTTATTATTATATTTTAGCGGTTAGGTCTTACATTGCATCATTACATTTAAAAATTGAATCCTCTAAGATCAACTTTGATGCATACTTAGTCTCTAATAAAACAAATATTATGCCTAATGATAATCTAACTGAAGAAGAATTAATATGCGCAGTCTCTTCGATTAAGCCCAAAAAAAGTATAGGCGTCGACAATATAAGTGGTAACATCATTATAAATTCAATAAAACTGATTACAATCCCGGTTTTGTGTATCTTCAACTTACCTTTAAAAAAGGGAGTTTTTCCAGAAAAAATAAAAATTGCTAGGATGGTCCCTATTTTTAAATCAGGCGATCCTAGTGACGTTACTAATTATAGGCCGATCTCTGTTCTTACATGTATTTCAAAAGTTCTTGAACGAATTATGTATAATAGACTCTATTCTTTCTTAATCCAAAATAATATTTTGTACAATAAACAATTTGGTTTTAAATCTGGTCATTCTACTGATCACGCAATCTTACATCTTGTCCACGTTATATTTAAAGGTTTCAATGAAAAAAATATACTTTAGGTGTTTTCATAGATCTAAGTAAAGCCTTTAATACTGTCGATCATTTAATTCTTTTGTCCAAACTCGAGTTCTATGGCATCAAAAATTCTAACTTGGCTTGGTTTAAAAGTTACTTGTCTAATAGGAAGCAATATATTTCTTACGATGGTGGTAAAACGGATAATATGATTATTACATGCGGTGTTCCCCAGGGATCAGTTCTAGGGCCTCTTTTGTTTCTAATTTATGTCAATGACTTATATAAATTTTCTAATATTTTAAACACAACTTTATTCGCCGATGATACGAATTTGTTTTATTCTCATGAAGACATTAATATTTTATTTTTAACAGTTAACAAAGAACTTGATAACCTAACCCAATGGTTTAAAGCCAATAAATTATCTTTAAACATTACTAAAACTAAATACACATTATTCCATCGTGTTCATAAAAAAGAAAATATTCCACTTAAACTTCCAAATCTTTTTATTGATAAAAATATAATAAAAAGGGAAATATCGTCAAAGTTTTTGGGCGTAATATTCGATGAAAATGTTACATGGAAAGAACATATAAGTGTTGTTGAGAATAAGGTTTCTAAAAATATTGGTATACTGTATAAAGCTAAACAGGTCTTAAACCAATCTTGTCTTAAATACATATACTTTTCATTTATACACTGTTACCTAAACTATGCTAACATTGCTGGGTGCAGCACCAATGTTACAAAGCTAAGTAAACTTCTATATAAACAAAAACACGCCATTAGGATTATTACAAATGAAAATCGCTTCTCTCATTCAAAAACACTTTTTAGTAAACTTAATATTCTGAATGTTTATCATTTAAATCTCTATCATGTTCTTATATTTATGTTTAAACTTGATAAAAAAATGGCACCATATTTATTCAACTCTTTATTTAAAAAAATAAATCACATATACAGCACAAGATTTTCAAATAATAACTATACTCAATCCAAAACCTACTATTCTGCCACTAAATACTCAATCACAAACCGAGGACCTAAACTCTGGAATACACTTTTAAATAATGATCTTAAACCACTTTCTTCGCTTAATCAATTTAAAACTAAACTTAAGCAAAATCTTTTACTAAACGACAATGAACTAAATTTCTTCCGAAGCGTTTAAAATGAGAGTACTATTATTAATGATTTAGTATTAATAATTGTTTATTACTAAAATTGTCTATTCTAATACATAAATATGATAAATAATCTTGTCTCTAGTCTTGTTTCTGTTTATTTTTTTTTGTTTTTTTGTTTGTTTGTTTGTTTTTTCTTCTTTATTGTTGGTCTTTTTAGTAAGTAAAGTAAACTTAAGCGTTAATAAAAAAAAAAAAATTTATGGCATATGTAACTTTTACGGTTTTTATTAGCATTGTAATTTACGGTATATTTATTACGGGGCTTAGTGATAAGGCAACTATAGTCTTCTTTTTGCCCCTGTCATATATTGTTTTTTATTCATGAACATTGTTATTGTAAATACTATTAACGACGAAATATATAATTAAAAAAATTGCCATCCTCAACTAATTTTGACTCATCGAACGTTGAAATTGATAACAATGGTCAGCTTGAGGAGTAAAAAAAGAACTTGATATCTCTAAAATGGGGTTGCAGAAACTGGTGCGAATCAAATAATAAATTTTTCAGGACAAACTCCAGAGATTTACTTCAGGAGTCTTACAACAGGAGTCAGGGCTTTATCAGACAGCATTCGAGCGTACACAATCTGGGTTATTAGCTCTTAACTGGCTATTAGGTCATATATTTTTTGAACAAATTCAGCAGCCAAGGAAGCACAAAACGATTTTTTAAACGCTCTTGAAACTTATTTTAAACGTCCTCAAAAAAAATCTTAGAGATAATATTAGCCAGTATCAAAGCATTTTTTTTAATGCAAGTTCAAATATCATTTTTAGTATAGCTTCAGGTTTTTATCTATTACCGTCATATTTAATTTAAAAACTGACAACAATATTAATTTAAATTATTAATTTGATTTAATTTAAAAACTAAAACATTAATAAACTTTTGGAAGCTGCTGCAAGAGAATTTCTTGCAAGCTTAAACGAAGTAAAAAAAGGACCGACAAACACCAACAGAAAGAGAAGCAGATAAATACGTCGACATCAATAACCAAAGAGAGGAGCTAACAGCTCTTGTCGCTGCTGGAGGTATAAGTATTGCTTTTTATTATGCTCTCATCTATTAAAGGCATACATTTATAAAAAATACAAAATGATTCAAACATAAACATTTTACTGAACCAGTAACTCAACTGTGACATACTCATTAACAATTCCCGTGATGAAATCAATCTATTTAGAAATTGCTCTGAAACGGATGATTTGGCAAGCTGGTCCAGGCTCTCCGTGGTTCAAACCCCACCTCTGGGCAAGTTTAGCAATATTGGTTGGGAAGGAGGCGTGAGCTTTCTATTAAATACTCATCCGCAGTACTTTGTGATAAGACCGTAAGGACTTGGAGCACCTAAAATAAAAATTAAAAAAAAAATCCAAGTACATGGTGCTTTGATATAGCATAAATATGTACCTCTAGTTTAGATAATTTTCCTAATAAAAGCATAAAATATAAAACAATTTCAAAACGTTTAAGCATAGCTGCCAGCAGTTTTGATAAAACAGGCCTTGTAGTTAGCATGGTCGGCGAGTCGCTTGTGGGAACAGGTGTTGGCGCTCCTGTTTGTATAGTTCTTACCAGAGCTTGAGCCGGGTAAAAGTTATCTCACCCCTGCTTGTATTAGTTAAAAAAATATATAATAGCAGCAGTAAGTGGTAAATATCAAATCAGCTGCAAAAGCGGCTTCTTCTCTCCAAGAGGAGATAAGCCGAGCACTGATCAATGGGAGCTGTCAGCTAATGAGCTACAATTTCTTTAGTTATAGGTTTCATCAAAAGGTACCCCAAGAACCCTTACTCCCACAATTGCATATATAATTGTATTCATAGATAAACTCATTACTTGGGTTTTCTCCTTTTTTTTTCAACTTTCTGTTTTACTTCTTCTTTTTTTAAGAGTTAATTTTTACTTTTTTCAAGCTCATTTAGTAACACAGCTTGTTTCTCTTTTCGTTTTGCAGCAGATATCTGTCCAGCCTTTACTATAGTAATATCTTTTTCCTCTAAATATATGATAACACTAAATTTATACTAGTAATTCCAAGCAAAAGCAAATTTATATAAGTTAAAATTATAGCAGCTCAACTTTTTCTTGAGCTTGAGTAGAGCATGTATTAAAGCAACAGCATATTCTCTTAATGCTAGGTGATTTCTAATTGAGTTAATTTATTTATCCGAAATGAGTTATTTATTAATTTACTTTCACAATAAACTTAAACGATGAACGGTATTTTAACGGAAAAATAGCTATTGCACTTAACTGATCCTAAAAAATCAATGGGACAGCATTGTAACGCTGAGTTAATACCCAGAGTCTGTGTTTTATATGACAATTGCTAATTGCCAATTCTGTTTTTCTCTAGTTTGTCGCTCCCTAATAGATAAACCTGTGTATTAAAGAATAATTATATACATAAAATACATTTATTTAAAATGCAAAACAATCCACCTCTAGCTCCTATCCTTGACATTTTCTAAGCAATGAAGTTTGCCAAAATGCAAAGAAAAAACAAACTTTACAAAGTCTAAAGGTTTTGCTTAAATTACACAATAACCAAAAAGAGGCTCCTTAAAATTGTTTTCCCATAAACAAAGCAGTGGTATTGCGATTGCTCAATATTTTTGTCATGAAAAATTCTCGGAGTTACTTTAAGTTCCTATTTGGATAAAAAAAACAGCATAAAGAAACGTAGATACTACATAAATAGAAAATAAGTTGCTATAACAAAGGTGATCCTTATAAAAAGATCTTTGCTGACGTTGTTTATCACAGTGACTCCGTCGGCATTGTCACAGTGGCATTAGATGCTATTGCTGAAAAGGTTAAAGTTACAAGACGCACAGAGCTTTTTTTTTCGAATGTCAGACCTCAGTAAGTTTGATTATTTTTTATTGGAGGTGAATTTATTTGTCAAAAAGCAGTTGATATAGAATTGATACCACCCAGCATTATGAAAAATTATCCTCCTATAACTCCACCGACCAAACCAACATATTAAATAAATACAATAGATAAGATAAAATGGCGAGCATTAGGATTTGGGGGCGTTGGAATAATCTTTGGTGCTATAGCTAATACCGTCGAGTTTACAGGAAGTGGGATATTAGCCCAGACTCTCTCAGGGGATCAAAACAAAGAAGACATGATGAAGCTGTTGAAAATTTGCGAAAAGCAACAGCTGACTGGAATCAAAAACGAGTTTAGACTATTGATAAAATTAATACTTGTCTCCAGGCTGAAAGAGAATCAAAGGCTAGGCTATATGATTGCAATATAATTGTTGGTAAAAGTCAAATCAATGATGATGGACTCTTTTCACCTAATCCAAAACCTGAATTATTTAAACTCTCTATTACTATAACTATTTTAACTATTTATAAATAGTTAAAATAGTTATATAAATATATTTATAACTTAATATAATTATTATTTATATTTAATTATTATTAAATATATATAATTATTATTAAATATATATATTTATTAATCATATATATAATTATTATTAAATATAATTATTTTTTTTTGCTCTAGGTGCAACCATCAGAGATCATTTCAGATGGTATTTCTTTAGCGGTGATAAAAAACATTTGAAAAAAAAAATAGACAACAAAATTTTGCCTATAAGGTCAACAATAAGTTGTGAAGGATAATTTTTTGTATCTTTTTTTAAATTTTGTGATTTTTTAATGAAGCATTTGTTCTGCAAGTTCACATATTCTAATAAGCTGCTTACCAAAGCATCGCCTCTAATTATAGCAATATTTTCAGGAACAGTGCATGTAAGTACTGGTTTGGGAAGGGGAATAAAGCTAAATTAACATTCATATCTAATGCATTTCTATAAAAGACAATTGCATCAGCAAGATTGGTTTGATTGCTGGGCTGTTCTGCAGCTATAAGGGCTGTATTCATTTTTCCTATGTAATTAATTTACTACTGTCTGCCATGTCTGATGGGCTTGATAAAATGCATATCTAAGGCCATTCTTTCTGTCGAACTAAATTAAGGAACCGTAAATATAAATTTTTTTACATAGCCATCTTCAGATCTTTAATTGAAAAATTGTAGCAATGGCAATAATAAAATGGGTCTAATTCTTATTAAAGAAAACAATATTTTAACCCATTGGTCCTCGTAAAGATATCTGTTAACGTGCTTGTCAAAAAATGTGGGACGAAAGCTTTCTTATCAAAATGATAAGATATCAATTTTTACTAAATGGATATTTTTATATGAATATTTATAAAAGATGGAGTCCATGTGACAATGCGTTGATGAGTGCAGAGGTTCTAAGGTTTACACCTGCGTCTCTTAAGCAGTCGATCAAGTTGACTTTTCAGGCGCAAAATATCTAACTGAACACGATTGTCCATGTGGATAAAGATATATTACATGAAAGCTCTTGACGCTGAGAAAAATAATGAAAAAAAAGAATAATGTGAACGCATTAAGAGCTCATTTAATTGCATAGTGGGTAACCGCGTGGTAAAAGTTTATAAAAGTGACTTACTTTCAACATTATGTCTCATAGTGGGATTCACTATCAAACATAATGTTTAAAGTAACTCACTCATGGATTTTCAAATTTATGAAATTCTAAATGTAGTGGCTTCTTGAGGTTAGGTTCTTAATGTATATTTGATGAAAATTCTTAAGATGCAGGGTTTTAGTAATTATTATATTATTTAATATCTGTGGCCATTGGTCAAGATAAGTGCAAATTTAATATTTTGCAGGAGAAGAGTTTGAAAATTTGTTGCCATAAATTGGGTAATAATATAAGATAAATTATTTTTTATAGAAATAAATTGTTTTTTTTATATTACAGCAATCATAGTTTGATTAAATGAAAGATTTAAAAAAATATAACCAAACTGTATACTTATCTCAAAATGACCAATTTTACACTTATAATAAATTGACCAATGGCCACAAATATATAGATAATTGAAAAATTGACAATTACGAAAATCTTAATTACAAAAGTCCTAAATTTCAACTTTGATGAAGAATTAAAAAATTATTTCAATTTGTAACTTTTCCATATTTTGATATTTTTTAGTCTATAGTGTCTACTAACTACCGAGAAATAATTTTGAAAAATTGATGTTTTTTTTTAACAAATAAAAAATTTTTTCGACTAAAAATAATTTCTTCTTTTATTCATTACTATAATTAAAAAAAAACTACTTTAAGGCATGAAAGACTGAAGTAAATTTGTTTTCGTGTTGTTCTTGAAAGTAAAAAGTTATTTTTTATTTTTATTTCAAAAGTTTATGGTTTTAAAATACATAAATAATTTAAGAAAAAATAATTCAAAAGTGCATTATTGGTGTCCTACTGATCGAGCTAAAACCCCGTGAATTTTTAAATGTTGTTAAAAAGTTTCTTTTTACTTTGTTGTAAATATATTGTTGTAAACTAAGTTAATGGAGATGATAAGATAATAGAGATGATAAGATAATGGAGTAAATCAATTTAGAAAAATTGTGCAATACTCAAAGGTTTCGAAAAAGAACTTTAATAATGTAGACAGTGGGTTTAAATACATTATTACAAGGATTCAAGTCAGAGAAGACAAAATAAATTTATTCAGAAAGAGAATAAAACTAACTCTTGTAAAGTATGTTAAGCAAATTTTTTTAAATTTTTTTTTACGGTATTGTCTATTCGAAGCCTCAGAATAAATACTCTTCATCTGCTATTTTTTTTACAATTACTGCTTTTGCATACAATGGAAATAAAATTCCCATGAAGCTTATAGGGTAGGCTAGGGTAACTTGGGTCTAAGGGGTAATGTGGGTCTAATCAACATTTTTTAATCAGTTTTTTAAAAGAAAAGTTTTAGGTTGAAGTTTTTTCTGTATGTTATATGTTAAAACAGCTCTCTTTTATATATCAGCTTACAAGGCAAATTCTAAAGTATATTGTTTATTCAAAATGACGCATACATTTAATAAGACATTTTTATCGATAATCTTAAACTTCAGAAAAATGGTATTAAAAACGGGGTCTAACTCATAGAAAATATTTTACCTGAAAGAAAAATTACCAGATAATTAGATCTAATAAGTTTTACGACGGAATGATGCATAGTTTTTTTGAAAGAAGCAACATTTTTCGGTGGGGTAATGTGGGTCTATATGTCAATGTGTTTTGTGCCAAATCTCATGCTTATGCAACAATACCTTTTATAAATACTTCGACTTTTAAATTTGAATATGGTATATTCAATTTGGAGAATTATAATATGATTTCTTCTATCTCTCAAGAAAATTCATAAAAAAAAACTATGAAAATTGAACCACAATAATGCTCTGCATTCCTTGCAAATTAGTTAACAGAGATAATAATATAGATAATCAGTATTAATTGTTTTTTTCCATTTCATTTAAATATCGCTTCATTAGTTAAACATTTTGACAAATTAACTTCACTTTTATCTTTAATAAATTATGAACTTAGTATAATCGGAATTACAGAAACTAAGCTGAAATCTGATTTACTCCCCAAAAAACAAATCCAATAAATTTTTGTGGATGTGTTTGTGAGCATACTCCAACAAAAACTTCATTTGGAGGTGCTCTACTTTATATTTCTAATAAACTAATTTAAAAATCTAGAAATGATTTACTTATGTATATACCCCGATTCTTAGAGTCTGTGTTTGTTGAAATCATTTTCCCTAAAAAGTCTAATATCATAGTAGGCTGTGTTTATCGACATCCTAACATGAATATTAATAAATTTATTGTCTCATATCTAGCTATTCTATTTGAAAAATTTGCTGTTGAAAAAAATAAAACTATCTTCATAATCGATGATTTTAATATAGATCTTATAAAAGCAAACTCTGATAATTCGATCTGGGAGTATTTGAACACCAATGCTTAAAACAACTTTTTATATCTTTACCGAAAAGAAATACCAATCACTCAAGTACTTTAATTGATAATATATTTTCTAATTTAACTTCAAAAGATATTTTTTCCGGCAATCTAATTATTACAATATCGGATCATTTGCCACAATTTCTAATTTATTCATCAGTTAAAAACAGAAATATTCATTTTCGTAAAAGCAATATTCTTCATTAAAACTTCAAAAAATTAAATAGTGAAGAACTCAGGAATGATTACTTTAAAATCAACTGGGATAAAGTAATCAAAGTTTCCAACGGTAATACAAATAAATTATATGAAGATTTCTTCACTAGCTTTAACTCTCTTCTAGACAAACATGCAACGCTAAAAAAACTAAGTAATTGTGGCTTAGCTCGGAGCTTTAACCATGGATTACTTCAGCAATTTTAACCTCAATAAAAAAAAGAAACAATATATTTAAGAAGTTCCTTAAAACAAAAAAATCTTCATGACAAACTAATTCTTAAAAAAACTTACAAAACCTTTAGAAGTTTACTTGTAACACTTATTCGTAGAAGCAAAAAAAACCACTTTTCTAACTACTTTACTACCAATAGCAATAGTTTGAGAGCTACGTGGAAGGGTATTAGAACTCTTTTGAATATCAGTCCGAATGATATCTCATATCCATCTTGTATATCTTCAAACAACATCATTATAAATGATTCGGTTAAAATTTCGGAAATTTTCAACTCCTTTTTTATTTCAATTCGTGAAGAACTGCAAAAAAATATTCATTCATTCCATACTGACTTCCATAAGTATTTCAATCATCAAACCCTGACTCTCTTTTCATTAAACCTACTGAAAAAAATGAAATAATATCAGTTATTCTCTCTCTAAATGATGACAAGACTTCTGGTCCAAACAGCGTTCCAACCTTTATTCTAAAACTTCTTGCTATTGATACTTCTTTGGTACTTTCTTAACTATTTCATCTCTCATTCGCTACTGGTATATTCCCTATTATTTTAAAAACTGCTTCTGTTAAATCAATCCATAAAAAGGACTCAAAACTTGACTGTTATAACTATAGACCAAAATCATTATTATCATATATCAGCAAAATTCTTGAAAATTAATGTATTATCGTATCTTCCACTTTCTTGATAATTCTAAGTGTATCTACGGCCGCCAGTTTGGATTTCGTTTAAAACACTCTACTTCCCATGCACTTAACACTTAACATTACTGAAATAATTCGTCGTGCGATTGACAATGGTTCTTTTGCTTGTGACGTTTTATTGATCTCCAAAAAGCATTTGATACAGCAGTCCATAAGATTTTATTAAAAAATTGTATCGCTATGGTATACGAGGTATCGCTAATGATTGGTTTTCATCCTATATAAAAAATTGTACTCATTTTGTCTTGATTAATGGGTTTCAATCCAAAAGTAAAGTTGTTAGGTATGGTGTCCCACAGGGTTCTGTTCTAAGGCCTTTACTGTTTTTAATATATACAAACGGTCTGCCTCACTCTATAAATAATTCGATTAATCATCATTTCGCTGACGACACTAATCTTTTATGCATAAATAAATCACTCGCGCAGCTTTGTAAAAAAGTTAATTTTGATCTCCATTATTTGTTTCATTGGTTAAACAGTAACCGTCTTTCTCTAAATATTAATAAAACTGAATTTATTATTTTTCACCCTCAAAAACAAAAGATTGATAGTGATAATGTGGAAACTAGAACTAGGGGTAATAGACTTTTCTCATCTAAATATATAAAATACCTCGGACTATTTTTTGACAAAAACCTATCATGGTACTATCAACTAATTTGATTAAATTAAAAAAACCGCACGTACCAATAGTATGTTGTCATTAATTACGACACTATGTTCCTCAACATATTCTAATATCAATTTACTATTCCTTGCTCTCCTCACATCGAAGTTATTGTTGTACTGTTTGGGATCAAAAGGTAGTTTTCTATTACATCGTATAAACAGTTTACAACGCACTTCCATAAGAATTATGACATTTTATTCTTTACGATCTAACATCCAAATAGGTTTTCTGAGTTAAAAATTCTAAAGGTCCAAGATCTTGCAAAGCTTTATAATTGTCTCTTTGTGTTTGATTTTCTTCAAAATAAACTACCAAATTCGTTTAATATTTTTTTTATTAAAACAAGTGACACACGCAAACATTACACTCGAAATACTGAAAATTTTAACTTGCACACTTCCTTTTTTAATACTATCAAGTATAGCAAGCTCTCTATAAAACATCAATATATTTTTCACTTAAACCAAATAATACCATTTATAAAAAAAAAGATTTTAACTAAATACCTTTTTATTACCAACGTTCTTCTTCTCAATCGAAACCATATTAAGAAATTTTAATGAATATTACCTTTATCTTTTATCATTATTGCTTTTTTATATTACTGTATTTATAAAACTATTATTGCTATTACATTATACTTTTACGTCTTTTTTAACTCAACTACTAATATTACCATTATCATTAATTTACCTTTGTTTTAGAAATCTTATTAATATTATTTATAATAATAGTGATAGTGATTCCATTGTAGTAATAGTTTTATGGTTATTGTCCTAATTTGTGTTGTTATGTTTATTTTAATAATTTCTGTCACGGTTATAAACCTTACTAAAATTAATTTTACCATAATTTTTATCATTAGTTATAATTTTTAGTAAAGTTATCATGTTATAGTTACTATTTGAAATGTTTTTTATTCATATTATTATTATTTTTTAATTATATTATTATTGAAATTATTAATATTATCTTTTTTTTTTTTTTTTTTTGTTTATCCCTTTTTGTTTTAAATTCTTTCTATGTTTTATTTATAGTTTTTTTTTATTTATTTTAAATTTGTTTTTTTCAGGTGTCACTCCATTGACTAGTTTCTGACTATATGAGTGACACCTAACATTATTATTATTATTTTTTTTTGTATTTGAATTTTCAGGTGTCATTCCATTGACTAGTTTTTAAACTATATGAGTGGCACCTAACTTTATTTATGTGAGTTTATAAAATAATATTGTAAATTTTTATATTTTATGGTTAAATGAAAGGATTTTAAAAATACGTATTTTGTGTTTCGAATTTAGCGCTTTGAATGAGTTTTGCGTTTAAAACATCTATTAAACTACTATTATGTTTAAACTTTTGATCAAGTAATTTAAATATAATACATACTCTATGACTTCAGTCATATTTTACTATAAGTATTAAAGATTAAAGTGGTAGCCCTATAAAATATGATGAAAAAAAGATTTTTTTCATCAGTTACTTACTTCATGTAGTTCTTTTAACTCTTTTTTTTTCAGGTAAAACATCCACTTTGCTCTACTCAAATATAGTTCTAAAAAGTATATTTTAAAACAACAAATCTTTTATCTAATAAAGAAAAAAATATGTAGCAAAATAAGGACCACTGAGATAGAGTATCTGATGGAATAGTTAATCCTCCTCTATTTAAAGTATTCAAATAAGTTCCATATTTTTTATAATATGTAGTTGTATCTTCATCATTTTCTTCAGTAGAACACTTTTTAACATAACCAGCAAAATAGACAATAGCATATAAAATATCTATATTTATAGTATCTTCTAGATCTGCTAAATTGTAAATTATATCAATTTCCCTATCATTTAAATCTTCAAGACATAAAAAACAGTCATGGCCATCATTTCCTTCTACATCAATATTCAGTTGTAGCACCAGCTTAGCATGTTGAATACTTTTTCGATAACTGATTTAGCTGTTATAAAGTAAGTACCACCAGAGCATTGCCTTAGTTTTCCCAAGCATTTTTCAATTGGATCACTAGAAAACCAACCTAAAATAACAAATTCATTTTCACTTGATAAAAGATGACAAGACAAATCGACTAGGCCACGACAAGTATGTGAAAGAGCATTGCTTTTATCTCTCGTAAGCTTGCGAACACGTTCACCAGATGTTGGTTTCATATTTTCAGCCATTGTTGCAATAGCGAGCAACTTTTTTAAATTAATGTCACCTGAAGATCTAATTACATTACGCGACTCATACCTAAATCTAGCATTTGCACCTGGACATTTAACATTCACTATTTTACAAAATTCTATAATTAACTCCAAAAAAATAATAGTACCCTTGACACTTTCTTGTTCTATTTTAGGACGAATTTTTAGAGCTGCAACTGTCTCTTCACTAAATATTTGTAAACAAGTGCTTACTTTTTGTCGTTCTATTGGTTTAGGATTTATTGATGTTTCAGTCAATCTGGATAACTTTATTAACTGGTTTTTTTCAAGTGTATATAAGTTAATTAAATCTCTCCACTTTGCAATGTGAGTTATTTAATTATGAATAAACTGCAACTGACCAAGTTTTTCTGTTAGCCAATTGTTTCTTATGCACTTCAAAAGATAAAATATAAGAATCATTTTGACATAACCAAGGTTTTCCCTCTACTGTTTTGAATTAAGAAAAGAAGCTTTGGTTAACTTTATTTCCATCTGTAATAATTGTAATTACTTTACCATTACACGTAGAAGTTTCTATTTACCAGTTAATAATCTGAAGTCAGATTACTAACAGGTAAAACTCTTGCTAAAAATTCAGGTCCACCATAAAGACTTTTGACCATAAATGAAAGTACTGTAGTAGCTAATTTTTCTGGATAATTAACAGCATTTCCAAAAATATTTCCACTTTGATATAATAATCCTGCTTTTACATAAACTTCATCTATCAATAAAACACAATTTCTTTTTTTTTTCATTTAAGTTCGATAGCACAGAACTTAAAAAAGTTAAATCATCCTGAGAGTTTATTTTTGAAGTTATGCGCGTCAAAGTTTGAATACTTGGCAACTGATAATCATAACATAATCGATGGTAGGTGGAACGACTTGTTGCAAAATATTCAAAAGTTCTCGTTATTATATCAGCAGAATAGACAGCACAACCAACAGAATGATCTCCCATTAGATTTAGATGCTCAAGAATTATTTGAATTTTATGATCCTTATCCTTAATTTTCAGATATCTAAGGGCTTCGTTTAAAGATGACTTTGTACAAAGAGAAGTGATTTTGTTATTTGACAGAGGTTTAATAGTACATTTTGAACCAAAATGAAATGCTTCGAACAACAAACTTTGATTAATTATCAGCAAAAATAGTGGAACTCCACAATTGAATACTTGGATTCGGTACATGATAATTGCGTTTTACGGAACCGAATTTTGTGCTAAAATTTTGTTCTACGATTTTCGCACTCTTCAAAGTTAGCGTGCTTGAGGAAGGCTTTCTGAAATTTTTAGTATTCGTTATCAACATAGATTATTTTTAGAAAGAAGAATAGTTCAAGCTTATTTTCGATTTGGTTTTAATTATACTCAATTGATATATTACCGAGTTTATTGATGTCAAAGTTTTAGTTGTATTTCTGTGGTGAAATTAATGTCCAGGATATAGTCTATGTTTTATCTATTCAATTTTTATTTTTAAGTTATTCATTTATCTATGCACCTGCCAAATTTTGTTGAAAAATATTATGTAGCAGTCACCCTATTTCTTGCTGCACTTTTGTTACCTAATTTACATTTTTCATGATGTTAGCGCGGGACACAGAGGGGTCCATTGATTATTTGTATATATATATTTTTTATATATAACATTCATATTACTAATATTATTATCAATATTTAACTTATTTCATAAATTGATATTATAAACCTAGATACTTTATAGTGAAAATATGATTTAAAAATTTGTAAATTTAAACGAAATTGTTTTATTAAAAGGATTTTTAGTAAATAATAAAATAAGACTTAAATTTTATATTTCATTTAGAAACAAAATGGAGAAAGAAAATAAAGGTTTTCACATAGTATTTCATATCATATTCATAATATAATTTAGATATGAATCAAATTAGTTTTGAATCATATCTAATTTGAAGTTTGAACATTGTCTTTATTTAACAAGGAATGCCTTTAGATTATAATTTATAACTAATAAATAAGTTATTTTTATATAAATTTATTAAACTATTTTTAAATTATTATTTGGCCGCTATCTAAACCTTTATGTATAACTTAAATATTTCTTTCGCTGTTTTAGATGCTCTAAGTTGTGAAATGGCGTCAGCCAACAACATCAGTTAGTTACTTTCTATTTTCAATAGCTCAGTAGTTATTTTTATTATATATATATATATATATATATATATATATATATATATATATATATATATATATATATACATATATATACATATATATATATATATATATATATATATATATATATACATATATATATATATATATATATATATATATATATATATATATAGATATATATATAAAAATGACTGTGTATATGAAAATTTTTATATTACTTTGTAAAAATAAAGTTAATTTAATTTGTTTAGATGAACTTGCTTTAGAGAGGATCAGTCAGTTATATCCCTATTATATGAATTAATTTAGTATTTAGTCATTTACTATTAGTTTTCAAATACAGTTCTTTATTATGCCTATGTAGATTGTTGTTAGTTGTATTTTTGTATACCTAATTCTTACATTTTATTAAGTCACTTTTTTTTTCTGTAGACAAATTAGAACAAACAATCAGTAAGTTTAGTTTAAATTGTTTTAGTTACTATATCATTTAAAAGTATTTGTATGCTGTGTTAGTATTCCTCGTTCGCTTTGAATAAACGTTTTGATTTAAAATTGGTATTTCGGTGAGAACGACCAGCAGATACGTAAGCTTCATAGATTTCTATATTTTTCAACATATAACTAATTGATACATCATTACAAATATAAACTTCAAGTAAATGTTTTAATTTAAAATTGGTATTTAAGGTGAATATGGCAAACAAATATGTAAGTTTTGTAGGTTTCGATATTTTAAAGTGTATACTTTGTGTATTTGTATTGTGTGTTTTGTGTATTGTGTATTTCAAAAATACACTTGTTTTGAAAAATATTCCATTCACATTCCAACAATTTTACTTTATTTTCTTTATCTTTAGCAAACCTTACTTCGATAATTGTTGAGAGAATTTTTATATGTATAAAATTGTTATATATATATATATATATATATATATATATATATATATATATATATATATATATATATATATATATATATATATATCGACTGTATAGAACACAAACGTAGTATGTCCACATTTTTATGAAATCAATGTTTTACTATATTCTTATTGGCAGTAACATAAGCTTGTAGAGGACATTTGTAGTATGTCCACAAGTGATATCATCATTAGATATAACACAAAACACAAGTGTAATATCTTGATTTTAGCAAAATCAACAGAGTACAAAATTTGTTCCCTGACAACTATTTATTGTTTTGCATAAATGTACTTTCACTTTTATTTTGTAGCTATTTCTTTTTTAAATCATTGAAGGAATTAGAATTACTTTAATGATCTAAAAAAAAACTCTTTGCTTGCAAAGTAAATAAACCAGTATACTCAATCTTTTTCGTAATAAGACAAAATGAGTTATTACTGCAAATAATTACAACTTTGCATAACTTTATAATAATATCTCATATGAAAATACTTTACTTCACTGAATTAATCCTTAGTTGAAAAAAAATCAAAAAAATATATGTGTTTGGTCATCAAAATATGACCTAATTTTATTATTGTTAGGTTTGTTTCGTTTTTGGACTATTTGGTTTGTTTTGTTTTTGCCGGACATATTACAAAACAAGATAGCCACCAAAAAAATTTTTTCAAAATGCTGAAGAAGTATTAAAGCTCCTTGATGAAGAGGATGATTTTGAAGAAGGTATGTTGAAGAATAGTATTATATTAAATTGATTAATTATTATCACAATATTAAATTATATGCCCTACAATCTAGCCGTTCTAGTTCCCTAGACCTAGTCTAGTGAGGAGGCTAGATAGTACTTTAGTAGATTCAGAGTAGACTAGAGGAGTAGATTCTAGTTCTATTGTTACAATTATAACTGTTCACTAACAGTAGTAGTACACGTACTAGATCTAGTAGGCTTAGTAGTAAGTAGACTACTACTTATTGATAGTGTACTGGCACATCATTACTAGACTGGTAGTACCAAACTGCATTAATCATACTCATACTTGACTCATAGGCATCATACTCATAGCCTCTATATGATTGATTATTATCAGGCCATGATTGAAAGTAAAAGTATTAAAAGGCAGGTGCTGAATTAGGCCCTTAGTCTAAAGTTCAAATAGCATGTACTTTAGCCACTTTGGACTTGGAGGCATTATTTAACTAAATCTAGAATGTCTATATAATAATAATAATAATAATAATGATAATAACAATAATCTAGATGTTAAACTGTGAAATTTAAACTACATCTTTAGAAAGTAAAACCAACTAACCATTTTTATAGATAATTATATTATTATTCCTTTTTGACAATTTTATATTATGATTTTATTATTTAAATATTTAAGCCAAAATTATTAACTATCACATTATTGTTTGTGTTTTAGGTAGCTCTGATCAACTCATCCAAACAGTTAGTCCAGATCAATTCAATGAAACATTTACTTTGGATCAACTCATTGATAGGCCTACAGTTAGCTCTGATCAACTTGTCCAAACAGTTAGCTCAGACTCTGATCAACTAGTTGAAACGGTTAGTTCGGATCAACTTGTCCAAGTGTTTTTAAAGGTTAATGCGACTAATAGTTTATATGATTTAACAACAGGCTTATCTTATGTTGTTGCCAGTAGCTCTAATCAAATCCTCCATGTGGCTAGCTTGGATAATCAAGTAGAAAAAAAAATTGAAGTGCCTTCGACTAGTACAAATCAACATAATCGCTAGTTCCAATGAACTCAACTTGCCTAATTCTAATAGTGATACGGATGGCTATGAGTTTGACAATAATGATCATCAAATTGGGAATACTTTTAATTTCTCTTCACCAATCTTGGACCAACATGTGCATGTTCCTGATCTTGAAAAAGACAAACAAGGGAGAAAAATAAAAAAAGAACATGAAAAATGGATACGGAGTATTAGGCAAAAGGCACGCAATAATGGTTTGTTGTATGTTACCAGAAAAGGCAAAACAGTTCTTGCTAAAAATCCCAAACCAATTGATTGTAACAAATGCAGATTTACATGCAACTCTGTAATATCTGAGGAAGATCGAGTCAACAATTGCCAGGAATATTATAGTCTTCAAGATTATAATGTTAAAAAACAGTTTTTGTGCAGCCTTGTTAATGAAGAGCTTATCAATCGACAGCGTTCCAGGTGTGCAGCGCCAGATCCTAAGAAAAAGAAAACAAAAAGTCGTGCATATTGTTTGTTCTCAAATGATGGTTTAAAGAAAAGAGTTTGTCAGGATTTTTTCTGCAAAATCTTTTCATTTTCTTTCAGATGTGTTGATTCGGCATTAGCGGGGAAAGGTGATTCTGGGGCATTTGTGGGAACTGATAAAAGAAAAGGAGGACCAGCACACAACAAAATTTCGGAGGACATTGTTAAACACGTCCACAATCATATAAACACTTTTTCAAAAGTTCTCCCACATTATTGTAGAAAAAATTCAAACAAACAGTACTTGTCACCTGACCTGAACATAAAACAAATGTACAGACTTTTCAGAGATGACTACTGCGTGCGCCTGAACTTACAACCGGTAAAAGAGCACAAATATAGACAGATCTTCACCAATGATTTCAATATCAGATGTTTCAAGCCAAAAAAAAATCAGTGCTCTGTTTGCAATGCTTACAGTGATGCAGATGAAGCAAGGAAGTTGACATTGAAAGTTGCATGGGATCAACATAAACAAAGAGAAAAGGAATCAATGGAAGAAAAATACATTGATAAACAACGTGCTTATGATGACAAATCTTTTCTTGTAGTTACCTATGACTTGGAAGTTGTTTTGGTGACACCGCATGCGGGGCATGCTCAGATATACTACAAAAGAAAGCTGGTTGTGTGTAATTTTACATTGTTTGAGACAGCATCACACCAAGGGTACTGCTACTTGTGGGATGAAACCGAAGTTGGAAGAGGCGCCAATGAAATAGGATCTGCTCTTCTAGATTATTTAAGGAATCTTCCTTCTACTGTGAAACACGTTACTACATTTTCAGATACCTGTAGCGGTCAAAACAGGAATCTCTATGTTGCATCAGCAATGCTGTATGCTGGTTAGAACTTAAAAAATATTGAAATTATTGACTTGAAGTTTATGGAATCAGGTCATAGTTATTTGGAGGCAGACTCCATGCATGCGACTATTGAGAAAGCATTCCGGCACAAAAAGTCTACACAACCCGAGAGTGGGAGCTCATAATTGGTTTTGCTAGAAAGCAGAATCCACTCTTTATTGTCAAAAGAAGGTACCATAATGATGTACATGATCTCAAAGCCTTATCAAGATTCGTCAAAAATCGATCAAAAAATACTCTTAATGAAGCAGTGCAGTGGATGAAAATAAAATGGATGCGATTTGAAAAGAGTCGCCCATACATTTATCAATACAAATACTCCATAAAAAGTGACTCATTTATGGAACTTAATACTTTAATAGCACGCGGTCAACCAACTTTGCTTGCAAATCTGTCATTGGCGCCTGCCTACAATCGCCGCCTGTCAATCTCGGTGCCAAAAAAGAATGACCTGATGTCCTTGACCTTATATAATCAGGTATCATCTCTCAGGAACATGCACACTTCTACCATGATCTGCCAAGCAATGCAAAATGCAGAGACCGCCTTCCACAACCAGATGCCACTGAAAAGACTGATGATGACGTTTAAAAGTTAAAACCAAATTATTTTGTTTAATTAGGGTTAGGGTTACAGTAATCATGAAGTATTGATACATTTTAATGTTATCTGTTCTATGATTATTTCATGATAAATTCAAGATTATCAAATTTATTTCATTTAATTCAATTATATATTTTTTTATTATTTATAATCAGTATTCATAATTTTCACTGTTCCATGATTATTAAATTTATTACTATGATAATTTAAGGATTATCAAATGTATTTTTATTAAGGATTAAATTACATTGATCAACAATTGTGTTCGAATTATTTATATTGCACAAATGTAATAAGACTTTTCTTTACTTTTTTATAGAGCACAAATGTTGCATGTCCATTTTTGTTCATCCTCTTAACAAATTTCAACATTTAAAGTCATTTGGAATCAACAACACCACTTAAGATGTTCACTATCCTACATTAGATACATGATAGTATGTAATCATTGATAAAATGCCCCCACATAATACTATATATATATATATATATATATATATATATATATATATCTATATATATATATATATATATATATATATATATATATATATATATATATATATATATATATATTTATATATATACATACATATATATATATATATATATATATATATATATATATATATATATATATATATATATATATATATACATACATATATATATATATATATATATATATATATATATATATATATATATATATATATATGTATATATATATATATATATATATATATATATATATATATATATATATATATATGTATATATATATATATATATATATATATATATATATATATATATATATATATATATATATATATATATATATATATATATATATAGTATTTAGGCTATGAGATCATCCATAAATGATGCCAATAGATAGAGGGGCAGTGTGAGTTTAACAATAATTGACAATGGGGAGGGGATGTTGAGACCAAAATAATGTCAATTAAAAAATTGAATTAAAAAAAAAAGTAAAATATTTTATTTAAAAAAAAAGTAAAACAATTTATGCTAGCTATGAGCAGGTTTTAGAGGTATTTACACCAACAATGTGGTCTAAAAACTTCTTGCTTTTGTTGCTTAAAACTGTAGAGGATCATAGGAAAAACAATTTAAATTCAGAAATCAGCTTGCTTATCTGAAAAAACAATTTATGTTTTTTTTTTTTACTTTTAGTACTGTTGAGAATAAATGTATAATTGAACCAGAAAAAAATTGATGGTATATGCATTTTTTATATTATATTAACAATTCAGATATATCATCATAATACGAAAACAAAAACTGACATCATTTTCAATGGGAGATGGCAAAAAATTGACTGAGTTTGATAAAGGGTGAAGTTGTTCAATAAACCGGGTCATCATCTGACATCATTATGCATAGATAACCCTACAATTTAAGTAAAATAAGTAATCAATTTGCCTCTTTAGAAAGTGTAAGAAAAAAGCATTGTTATGCTGAGAACCTACCTATTGAGCAAGCTTTGACCACCTATTTTATAAATTTGAGAGACAGAAGTGGAAGTGCGAATCGCAAAAGAACTAATAACAATGCTCTAAATTAATTTTAACTTTGTAGACTAGCATTAATATAGTATTTAGTAATAATACATGATTTTTATAATTTGTATTTATTTCCATTAATCATCAGTTGTCAGTCTCCATTTTATAGAATGAATTAAAAAACTATTTTTTTATAGTATTACATATATTTTTATAGTATTTTATAGTAATAATAATACATAAATACTAGTTTCCTAATGCTGTTATCATCACAATGTTAATGGTATTCGTTTTAAAGTGAAATTTTGTATCAATTTTATTGTTTTAATGTTATATTTATATATATATATATATATATATATATATATATATATATATATATATATATATATATATATATATATATATTTTTACTTTATTTACAACACCATTTGATATACAACAAACCCCTACAAAGCTTACAATAATTCAGTTAAGATTTAATTTGAGTTATTGAAACGTAATAAATTTAACATCAATAGAAAAGTAAAGCTGTCATCATTTAAAATATAAAGGGTGTTGTCAAAATATGTTGAAAATAAAATTAAGTTACTAATAAAATCACGTTCAACAATGATAAACATTCTTACTGTAGTAAAATATAGTACTAACTGATAAATTTGAACAAATAAATATAAAATTAACAAAAACAATGAATAAATAAGAACATTAACTTGAACTTTAACTAAATCTTGAATTTGAATTAATTGGTACTAATTTGTTCAAGCATAACCTTAAAAAATAAGTTTATGTATATCTTATATATTAATAATAATTATATGTATAACTAGTTATACATATAGTTAACTATCAGGAGTTATATGTATAACTATATGCATTTTAAAGCATATTATTTTATTTAAACATTACTTAGATCATATTACTTTGAAAACTGGACCCAGAGGCTTTATTCTCAATAACACTGTGGTACTCCAGATTAAAAATTGAAAAGTTTCTGTAAATATCCTGTTTTTGTTCCTCAATGTAGTTCGTAAGTCCCTTAAGTCTTCAGGACCTTATTATATCTAAAGTTAAAAGTTTTGGAGCATAAAAAAAGTTACAGAAACCCATCTCCATCCTATTTTTTTCTTTTTTTAATAAAGAAAATTGGGAATTCTTTGACTTTCAAACCTGCATTTTTTTGTGGGACACTGCAGTGTCCCATGCATCCAAGATTGGTTTTTGACAACATTTCAACTTGCATCAGTTGTTTGCAAATAATTTACTCAAGATCTATATTCAAATAACTATTATATTATCCTAATAATAAGTCTATTTGCACAAATCTCAATCTTATTTCTATAAAGAAAGATAAAAATTATTCGTGGCACTTACATGCTTGCTTGCCATTCTCTTTATTAATATAAAGTATTTTCACACAATATAAACGTAACGCAATGCAATGTCGATTTAAAATTTTTTTTTAGTTTCCAGCTTTTAAATTAAATCCCATGCAAATCCCACAGGAAACCCACGTGGGATTTCCCATGTGTGTAAATACCATATGTTTCCCACATGTAACCCATGTGGGATTACCCACATGGGTTTAAGGTGACAAATTTCCATACGGATACCACATGGGAAAATCCGTCCCACATAAATCCCATCAATCCCACACGGAACCCACGCGGAACCCATGTGGGACGCGGTTTTATTTTTCACTGGGTAGGATCAAAAACGTATATATACACATACGATCAAAAACGTATATATAACAATAAACTTGAACTTGAACTAAATCTTGAATTTGAATTAATTGGATCTAATTTGTTCAAGCATAACCTTAAATAATAAGTTTGTATAATAAATTTTATGTATAACTAGTTATACATATAGTTAACTATCAGGAGTTATATGTATAACTGCATGCATTTTAAAGCATGCAGTTATTTTATATAATACTTTAGATCATATTACTTTAAATACTGGACCCAGAGACTTTATTCCCAATTACACTGTGGTACTCCAGATTAAAAGTTTCTGTAAATATCCTGTTTTTGTTCCTCAATGTACTTCTTTAGTCCCTTAAGTTTTATGAACCTTATTATATATAAAGTTAAAAGTTTTGGAACCTAAAAAAAGAGACAGAAACCTCCCTATCTCCCCCCTATTTTAATTTTTTTTTTTTAATAAAAAAAATTTGACTTTCAAACCTGCATTTCTTTGTGGGACATTGCAGTGTCCCATGCATGCATGCTTGGTTTTTGACAACATTAGAACTTGCAACAGTCAATTGTTTGCAGATAATATACTCAAGAACTATATTCAAATATCATATGAACATGTTAGAGAATGTTCATATGATATTTGAACATCACAAATTTAATAATATTGTTGTGATATGTTATATAAATAATTCCATAATAGATTATGATATGAAAATAAGATAGGATATGAAGGCAATGATCAAAGAATAAATTTACTTATAGAATTTTAGATGTTTGTTTATTAGCTTCAGAATATTATATTATGTGTGACCGCGGCCTTCTATAATAACAAGCCTTGACATCGCGCAGCAAAGTTGTTAAACTGAAGGCCAATTCCTAATACTGTGTTTACATTTTCATCTATTAACATTAGACGAAAGTTTGTGTTCGCGCTTTTTTAATAAATCTTTAAAATGTGATTAGTTTATAAATTAGATAGCCCAACATCAAGACGATAACGTTGAAAGGTTCAAGGCGTTAACATTGTAAGGTAATAATATTGTCAAACTAACGATAAGTTTTTTTAATAATTAAAATGCCTTAAAAATGCCTTTAAAATGCTGTGTATCTCTTTGCAAGTCGAACTATCTCAACTACAACAAAAATATCAATTTATACAACTACAATATCAATTACAACTACAACAAAAATATCAATACTCAACTACGACAAAAATATCAATTTATAAATTCCCGAAGAATCTAGAGGAGAGAAAAAGATGTAGTGAAGCTATCCCAAGAACTGGTTTTATTGTTACAGACTATACAGCATTATGTCAACTGCATTGGCCAAATGAAGCACCTTTTGAAAGCAAATATGGGAAGCAACGACCTTTAAACCCACCATCTGTTTTTAAAATATTCCGCCTAGTTGTTTTGCCACACCAGCAAGTAAAGTTAGAAAAAATGTAACTTTAAGCGGTTTTCGAAACATTTTACCAGATGAGTTAAATGATTTTCTAAAAGAGGATGAACTTATATTTGACGATATTCAATCTTTGTTAAGTGATAATAACGATGTTATTGTTTTCCAGCTTAATAAAAAAAGTTTGCACATACAATCAAAATTGTACAAACTTGGTGTTCCATTATTTATTTTAGTAATTTTCAATGATTATTCATTTGTAGCTAACCATAATGGCACAATTTGTAATATTTCATATTTAGCTGTAAACAAATTAAAGTTAATTAAAACAAAATCAGCTTTATTAGAAGCAGTTAGATTTTTGAAAAATAAAGAAAGTTCGCTTCAGTCAAATATTCTATTCGAACACCTTAATGCTATGAGAAAAGTTAATGTTGGTAAAGTTTTATATACTTCAGATATTATATGTAGAGCATATGAGTATTTTGCTATGCGACGAAGTTTATATGATTGTTTGTGTATTGACTACAAGTTGCCAAGTATAAGGACTTTAACCCTGTTGAGATATATTGATAAAACTTTTTTTTTGCTTGAATCAACTTTTGTTGGTGTTTTTTATTGTTGGTGATTTTTATTGTTACCATTTTTAGCAAAAAAAATTAAAAATACAGTTACCTTTTTAATATATAGATATATACTTTGTTATGGTTCTGCTTGTTATTGATACTATTTAATATTACATAAATATTCTTAATGAAATTTGAAATACGAAAAATATGATTATCTTTTAACAATTTTTTGGTTTCCTTTTTATATTTCCGTCTTTTCTAGAGATTATTATTAGAAAACATAGACTGCCATTACACCCTACCTAATATAAAAATATATCAATATAAGTAAAAGTGAAAGTTTAATCGGCCTTCAGTTTTTACGGCATTTTGCGCGATGTCAAGGCCTGTGATTATAGAAGTCTACATCATTGAAAAAGTAGGTTTTTACATTTTTGTTTTTGTTTTTTTGTTTAACTACTTATCCTTATTGATCACTTTTTTTCAGGATTCTCCTCAGGGGTTCAAGCTCATTACGCATAATATGTGTTTAATTACGCATAATACGTTAGTCATTGTAAGTAATAAATTAGGAAATAATTATTTGTGAAATATTGTAGTCATTAATGACTTCAAACTGGCTAATAATTAAAATTGCTCTCTCTCTCTTTCTCTCTCTCTCTCTCTCTCTCTCTCTCTCTCTCTCTCTCTCTCTCTCTCTTTATATATATATATATATTTGTATTTATATATTATTTTTTTTAGAAAATGTTTGAAGAAAGTTAGAAGATACTAAAAACCTTGGTATTATACAAGCCGAAGCGATTTAATTAATTCAATTGACAAAAAACGGCGTGTAAATCGCAAAAGAAAAAATAATATTTTTAATATTCGTTTTGGATGTATTGATTAATAGCATTTATTTTAAAATAAATTCATTTTGCAACACGTTTTTTAATTTTATAAAATTTCGTCATAATAGTTTAAGGTAAATCCCACCTAGGTTATAGGTGGAAAACATCACATGTAAAAGATCAAAAATGCTACACGTTTTGAATACCAAATGGGATAAAGTAGCAAATACCAGATTAAGTTAAGCCTCTCTGAAAGCTTCGATGATTAATTTTAAATTACTATTTAAGTAATTTTTAAATTAAAAGAATTTTAAAAATTATCATAGAAGCATTCGGACTTTCATTTGTCTAGTATTGGCTACTTTTATATCATTTGGATTAAAATATGTGGCATTTAAGATCTATAACATGTAGTATTTTCCACCTATATCCCATGTAGGATTTACCACATAAAACCCATGTGGGATTTACCATATGAAACCCACATGGGACAAAATAATAATCCCCATATGGGTTACATATGGTAAAAACCCACGCGTATCCCATATGGGATTTACCATATGGAATCCATGTGGGATTTACCATATGAAACCCACATGGGACAAAATAATAATCCCCACATGGGTTACATGTGGAAAAAATCCACGCGTATCCCATGTGCGCTTTTTCACTGGGTAGGGTGTGATACACCAATCGTCACCACACCCACCTCTATTGCTAATATTCACCTCTCGTATATTTTGGTGGTTTACTACAAATTTAAAACAACTTTTTTGTGTATTTATATTGCTTATGTCTTTAAAAAATAAAATTTTTCTAAAAAAAGTGTTCCGTTTTATACGGGCGAGGTGGTGGTTTGGTGTCCCTCTGTCCATCCGATACAACCGGTGGTTAGAGTTTAACATAGAGTTGTAACCCACTCTTACACCTATCTTTTGACACCAAGATATTTGTATTTTGATAAGAATTGGCAAAGTTATGACAATTTAAGTGAAAAAAAACATTATTTTGACCACAGTTTCTTCAACAAATCCATATATAGAAAAATCGCTACTTAAACCGTCATAACTTTTGAACCAATTGTTCGATTTTGATAATTCACCTTTAAAATAATGTAATAATCCTCTTTCTAATGATATATAACATTAAAGTATTTAAAGAATTTGAAATTTTTTACTCACGTACCTACTTGGATGAAAATTGAATTGTTTTGCTTGTATGTAATCAAATCATTATCATTAGATAAGTATTTTTCGATTTCTCCAAAGTTTAAATTATCAATTATTTTATATTCTTCTAATTCATCTTTTTTGATACCTCTTTTTGAAGAAGAAGATAAAGTCTTTCTCATTTTTGGTAGTGGAGAGGAGAGACAACTTTTAGAGATATTTGGAAACACTGATGCAGCATGAATCGGTCTCATTTTACCACGACATAATGTAAACTCCGCTTCATCTGGCCAATGCAATTTACAAACAGCAGTGAATTTTGTAACGGTCCAATTTAAACGAGGGATATTCATAAACCATTTATTTTTTTCAGATTCTTCACGAGGGAATTTATATACAGATACATTACAACCTGAAGACTTTAATTTGATGAACATTTTGGAACACAGCATTTTAAAGGCATTCTAAATTATTTAATTTAAATTCACTTGAAGAATAACTTTAAATATTTCTGAAAAATAGTAATCAATATTTTACACCTTTATCCAAACAAAATTTGCGTTTATAAGAAGCTTTTAAAAACCAGCCTTCAGTCAAAAAAAATCGCGCACGGTGTCGAGGCCTTCTATAAAGAAAGCCGTGCTTCACATATATGTTTACTATTTTATTTAGTGCATCCTTTATGTATTTATTAGTACATGCATGTGTGTCTTTATACATATATATAATATTTTTTAGATTTTAAATAATAATAGAATGCCAAATAAACAAAATTCCTTAGTTAAAAAAAAAGAGAAAGTGGAATGGTGCAATTGCATATAAAAAAAACATTGGGGATTTATCTGTTCTTGGTACTTGTTTAAGTCAAAGTAAATTAAATATGAATAATGAAATGTCTGCATTTGTAGTAAAAAATCCTCTTGATAATGACTTTTTTATGATGGTACATTTTGCAATGCTTCAAAATATATTTTGTGAATTGATGTGTCCGAATTGTGGTAGTAACATCATAATATATGACGAAAACTTAAAACACGAGGGTATTCACACTTTATTAGTGTCAAATGTTCCAATTGTGACTGGATTAAAGCCATGTATACTTCTCCTAAAACATAACCAAAGGAAAATAAAATGATTCAGGGTCGCAGAGCCTTTGACATAAATGTACGAGCTGTTGTTGCATTTCGTGAAATTGGATGTGGTTTTAGTGCTATGTATACCTTTCCTTCGATAATGAATGTAGAAATATGACATTAATCGTTTCTTGTAATAATCGTTGTTTTATTGTTGTTGTTTAAATTTACTGTTATTTCATCTTTAGAAACTAACATTGTTTAAGATAATATTTATGATCTGGAACAACAACTAACCTTTGTTTATGTTAGTTACTTCATGTATCCAATGGAATTTCAAAGAAACACTGGTACTACAAAACACTGGTATTATTGTAAAAGTTCAAAATTGTAATTCATTTACATTATTTTGTTTGGAATTGGTAATGTATGAACAAAAAGGTAGGATTTTGCTAACCTTTTTCTCTTCCACAATATGTCCAAAATAAGCTTACCTTGCCAGACCCCAGGATGCAAAGTCATCATCGAAGACCCTAGTGAAGCAATTGCTATAGTACTATTAATCAGCCACCAACTTCACCATCCTCCAAACTCAATTGACATTCATTCAAAGCACAAGGCACCAAAAATGGATCGTCCTCACATTGACCAGGATATATCTGAACAAGAGTGGGCAAATTTTATTAGTCGCTGGACATTGTTCAAGAGATGTACAGACATTAGACAAGAGGAGATGACAGCACAGCTGTTTGAGTGCTGTGAAGACGACCTCGGAAATCAACTCTTGAAAGAAAACCCTAAGAGAATCAACAAAAACGATGAGGCATTTCTGAAAGCAATGAAAAAACTGGCGGTTATCCCAGTGGCCATTAGCGTCAGAAGGGCAGAACTCCTCCAAATGAGACAGAGACACATTCTACGCAAAAATAAAGGGCAAGGCTGCTACTTTCAACTACAATATACAATGCCACTGCCACCCACAAACAATCGTTGATTTTACCGATGCTTTCATACGAGATATTATTGTTGCTGGACTATCAGATATTGACAACCATAAAGATGTGCTTGGATGGGTCTCACTTGACACAGCCTCAATTGCGGATATCATTGCTTTTATCAAAGGTAAGGAAATGGCACGAAATGCACTAGGCTATAGTTCAACAACAGCAAGTGTATCAACTTTCAGGAAACAAAAAAAGAGTAATACACATAGTATTAAAGATACCAATGTTACAGCTAAATACCCAGATTGCTCAAAATCTTATAGTATATTTACCGAATTATCTAGAGGATAGAACACAAAACCTCACAAGTTTTGTCTAGACTGCTGGAAGAAGTTTAGATCTCACAATTCTAAAATGATTAACAGAATCCACAGCTCAATCACTGGTTCGCCCTACAATTCAGCTGCGTATGACTACCAACAAATCAGGCTATAATGCATTTGGGATCCCATTCCCTCCCATTACACCGAAATATCTACAAGCCATCACAGATGCCGGTGCACAGTCTTGCTTATGGTCCAGGAAAGGGTTTGAGAGTACAGGTTTTAAAGCATAAAATTTAATATCTGTGAAATATAGCATGCCTGATGCTAACAAAACTCAATTTCGTATTGAAGGTGCAATTTTCGTACGTCTTCAAGGACAAAAATCTAATGGCAACAAAGTTGAATGTGCTATAATGGCTTACATCAGTCCAGATGCAAATGGATTCTGCTTATCTAAAGAGGCAATGACCCAACTGGGTATCATCTCTAAAGACTTTCCAGAGATTGGCAATGTCCTCCATGGAGCTATTTACTCAGACTCTCAGACTAAAGTGACTAAAACATTGAGCGAAAACAACATAATCCATGTATGTGATTACCCCAAAAGAAGTCTTACACCAAGTGCACTCACTAAACTTCCTTTTATTTGCTCTTCTGGAAACAACGAACGGATGAAAACTTGGCTTCTTCATAGATAATCTGCCTCAACATTCAACACATGTCCACACCAGATTTTACCTGACATGGAGGGGCCTCCAATTAGTATTTTAATTCAGGAAAATGTCAAACTAGTTGCAGAATTCACTCCAGCCGCCATACCAATTCATTGGGAAGACCAAATTGAGAAAGATTCACTTCGTGATGAATCTCTTGGTGTCATTGAAAAGGTACCCCTAGAAGAACCTCCAACATGGTGCCACAGAATGGTCATTACGCTAAAAAAACATATCGGCAGGCCTCGTCGCACTGTTAATCTATCCCCATTAAATAAATATTCCCACAGAGAAACCCATGCAATGAAATCACCATTCCAACTAGCTCATTCACCAAGAAATTTACGGAAAATTGTTACCGATGCATATAATGGTTATCATAGCGTCTCGATAAGTATTGAAGATAGACATCTTCCCACCTTCTTTACACCTTTTGGACACTATAGATAAATTTGAGCTCATCAAGGTTTTGTCTCCAGTGGGAACGGCTACAACAGGCATTTTGATGAAATTGTAGCAGAATTTAGTTGCAAACAAATATGTGTAGATCACACCCTCCACTACGACGATCAACTAGTTAAACATTGGTGGCAAACAATTGAATTTCTTGAGCTTGTAGGTAAAGCTGGAATTATTTTAAACCCCCAAATTTGCTCAAAGAGTAGTGGACTTTGAAGGTTTTAAAATATCTGAATATGGAGTTGAACCACTGCCTAAATTTATTGACGCAATCAGATCATTCCCAACACCATTCTTAATAACTGACATCCAATCTTGGTTCGGTTTAGTTAAGCAAGTATCACATTACGCCCAACTTCGAGAATTTATGGCCATATTCAAAGCTCTGCTCAGCCCTAAATCAAAATTTTATTGGTCGGATGATCTTAACACTTCATTCAGTATATCAAAGGAAAAGATCATCAGCACAATTAAAAATGGGGTCCAAATATTTGACATCACCAAGAAGACCTGCTTGAGAAGCGACTGGTCAAAATAGGGCATAGGGTATTACCTGAGCTAAAAACATTGTAAATGTGAATCAGATTTCCCAGATTGCTGTATAGACGGATGGAAAATCACTAATGCCGGGTCCAGATTCTTGTCACTTACGGAAAAACGATACGCACCAGTTGAAGGCGAAATGCTAGGCGTGGCTTGGAGTCTAGAGCAAACTAAATATTTCACACAAGGATGTGATAACCTCATCGTAGTAACTGACCATAAACCGCTTGTCATATTATTAGGAAACAGGACCCTAGATGATATTGCTAACACACGACTCTTTCGACTAAAAAAGAAAACGTTGCCGTGGAAATTTATCATTCAGCACCAACCAGGAAAAACAAATCTGATGACGGATGCTACTTCTCGTTACCCAACAGAGAGCATAAAAGAACTTAATTATTCAGCCACCTGCAATCAAAATACCAATTTTAACAACATGGAATCTCTAATAGTAGCCTCAATACGAAACGACATAGATAAAATGATTGCAGTGTCTTGGGAAAGCGTCAGAATTGAGATAGAAAAGAAAACTGACTTTAAAGCATTAGTATTAGCAATAGAAAATGGTTTCCCAAATGATAAAAAGAATTTCGAAACAAGCCCTTTACCATTCTAGGAATACCGCAAAGACTTAATGGTGTCAAATCAATTTATAATATACAACGAAAGAATTGTAATCCCACCAGCTTTACGAAATGATATTTTGGATGTACTGCACTCAGCCCACCAAGAAGTGTCAGGAATGATACATGGAGCTCAAGCTACCGTTTTCTGGCCGGGTATCACTTAGAGCATACAAAGTAAGCGCAATGGTTGTTGCAGCTGTAATTGAAATGCACCGTCTAATGCACGACTACCATCTATCCAACCTCACATTCCCGCGACGCCATTTGAATGCATATTTGCTGACTAATTTGAATTTTGTGGCTGGAATTATCTGGTTATTGGAAATAGACTCTCTGGGTGGACCGAAGCCTACAGAATGAAATCAGGAACATCAGAAATAAGCGCAAAAGGTCTAATCATGTGCCTTCATAAACTATTTACAAGATTTGGAGTCCCAGAAGAAATATCTACCGATGACGGTCTTCAATTTACTTCTGGTGAAACAAAAGAGTCTTAGCAACAATGGGGTATAACTCATCGCATTTCATCAGCCCATCACCCACAACCTAATGAAAGAGCGGAACTTGCAGTTAGGTCAACAAAACGTCTCCTGGAAAACAATGTGGGACCGAATGGTGATTTCAATAATAACGTTTTTGTAAGGGTAATGCTCACAATTAGAAACACGCCAGACCCTATATGTCAGTTGTCCCCTGCTCAATTATTATTTAACCATCCCATTTGCAACGTAATGCCCAGGATAAAAAACAAAATCTTATGTTTGATCAATTCCTGAAAACATGGAGACACGCATGGTCAGCAAAAGAAAAAGAATTACGAACAAGATATGCAAAGACCATTGAATCACTTCAAGAACATAGACCCTTGAATCACTTCAAGAACAAAGACCCTTGAATCACTTCAAGAACATTTCCTTGCACCACTACATGATGGAGATAGTGTTTTTATACAAAATCAAGTAGGGAACCACCCTAAAAAATGGGATTGCAGTGGGAAAGTTGTCGAGTGTAAAGAAAATGACCAATATGTCATTAAAGTTGAAGGAACAGGTACACCAACTGTAAGAAACAGAAAGTTTTTGCGAAAATTTTCCATTAAAAACCAGCTTTAATCAAGTAAATTCTGCCGATTCGCCACAAATCACAGAATATATCTCAGAATCTAACAAAGTTATACCATCTGAACCGAAACCAGCACCATCTGCATTACTGTCACCGCCTCCGGCATCCGCACTAACAGTAACTCCATTACCTCTACCAATAGCATCAGTACCCCAGCTGTCATCTACGTCAACGTCTCCATTGACAAACACATCGCAACTAGCAATACCACCCCTATTGAATACCAAGGTTGGAGATCAACAATTAAAGCGTTCAACAAGGATACGCATCCCGAGAAAATTTTACCAACCAGAATCCGGTAAATCTTTGACGTTAAACAACTTCAAGAAATGAACCTGAAAACTATGTTTATATCAATTGACAATTAAAAACACGGAAGGGAATGTAGAAATATGACACTAATCATTTCTTGTTATAATCGTTCTTATATTGTTGTTGTTTATATCTACTGTTATTTCATTTTTAGAAACTAACATTGTTTAAGATAATATATATGATCTGGAACAACAACTAACTTTTGTTTAATGAACTTAAAATGTTTAACTAAAGGCCCATTCATTCAACTTAATAAAGTTGTTAAAGATTGTTACAAAAATGGAGAGGTTGTCGATATTGACACTGTTAGTGATATACCATGCACTCGTATTTCTTTTGATGGGACGTAGCAGAAAAGCGGCCATTCTTCACTACATGGAGTAGTAACAGCCATTTCAGGTGACAAGTGTCTAGATGTGGAAATAAAGTCAAGACATTCCTTTGGTTACAAAATGTGGAAAAACAAAGACACCAGTTTGTTAAATGATGTTCTAAAATCTAATCCATATAAAGATCATAATGTAACCCCAATCAAGCACGAGTGTATTGGTTACATACAGAAGCGAACTTGTTTGCGCAATCTTGTGAAATCATATAAAAATACTAAAACACCTTTATCCTTTCTTTTGTATTTTTCTCAGCTTCGCGTTTTGAATGTTTTTTGAAAACTCAAAAGATGATCACTTATTATTGGATAAAGCATTTGCTTTCAAATTTTCAGGATAAGTTCACAACATATATGCACTCTATTTAACCGTCAGAATTTTTATGAATCACTCTAAATATTGATTTTTAGATTTAAACGTTTCAAAACATACTACAAAACTATTGAAAATCTATAGGTTCATCTAAAAAAGTTAATAACATTTTTAATATTTCGATTTAGGAAAAATCTGACGGGTAAATGGAGTATCTAGGTGCACTGTAGAACTTTCTAAAATTTATTTGAAAACAAATAAAGTCAAACTGACTTGGAGCATTTTGAAATGTAATCAATTTCGCTGACTTTATGACACTTTTCCCCCCATTATGGATCAACCAAATATAATTTTTTTTTTTTTTTTTTTAATCAACCTAATTCTCTTCAAGAAACTTTATAAACACTTAAATATGGTAGATTTCTTTTTATTTATCAAAATCACCTTTCTTATAGGGCTACCAACTTAAAATGTAACTGAGACCCACATTACCCCACTAAACGGGGTAATGTGGGTCTATAAAATACAACTCAAATTGGTGCTCCTTAGATCTTTAAAAATTATATATAAACTTTTTTTGATGTAGTTTACTAAAAATGATGTCTAATCATGATTTTATTTCCAAAAAAAAAAGTTGTTTTGCTATATATATTTTTTGCACTAAAGTCAGAAATAGGTAAAAAATAGGCTCAGATTACCTCACCCTACCCTACAAACATTACCAAAAGTTAAAAATTGCATCAATACTACATCCTTTCTCAATAAAAATTTCTTGATTTTAAATTTTCTCTTCATTCATTTTTGGAGTTTTATATCTTGATTTACCTTAGACAGTGTAAGATTCATCGCTGTTAGTACCTTTTTTTTTTGTCCGTTGATTTTGTCACAAATGGATTTGTGCCTTTGTCCGTTGGTTTGTCTCAGTTAGATTTGTTCTTGTGCCCGTCTTTGATCCGCGAGTGCCAGTTGTTTTGATCCTGTTTCCGCTGGTTTTAATATTTTTACACCGTTTAAGTTTGAAAAAGACCGTTTAAGACCAAAAGCTGACACTAGAGCCTGCAAAAGCCTATTATTATATTCTACTGTATCTTTAATGAAAAATACGATGGGGAAAGGTATAAATTTGGAGCAAAACTAAAATTAAGTGTTAAGTTTGCGTTAGAAAGAATATTTTAATACCTGTTAATATCATTGTTAATGTTTTTTAGGCGTTTAATATAATTTTCAAGAGCATTGGAAAACTCTTTCTGCGCTTCTATAGCTGCTGAACTTGTACCAGTTATAGACGATCTAACAGCTTGCTGAGTTGATAAAAGCGCAAATAGTGTAAGCTCGTATACTATCTGATAAAGCTGCAAACCCTGTAGGGGTGAATCCATCCGAAGTTTCTAGTATTTGTTCTGAAGATAAATTTTTTATTTGATTAGCTCCTATTTTTCCATCGTGAACAAAACATCTGTCATTAAAATGATATACCCATAGTTGTAGTCTCATTTCAAAAATGTTAAATTCATTTTTATCTCCTCAAGTTGAC
Organism: Hydra vulgaris; assembly: GCF_038396675.1. Taxonomy (NCBI): domain Eukaryota; kingdom Metazoa; phylum Cnidaria; class Hydrozoa; order Anthoathecata; family Hydridae; genus Hydra; species Hydra vulgaris. The sequence continues at coordinate 78,311,826 of NC_088931.1, forward strand.
TTTTGTTGATATCAGTTTTCTATGAATCAAAATTTTTTTGAGATGGTAAATTAACACCTAAACGCCAAAAAATTCGGTATAATAAACGTGAAATCTATAAATACGCATATATGGGTCAGCACAATAAAACATTTTTTTGATACTCCGCAACACGCAGTTGCTAGTGATACAGCAAAATTTAAAAGATGGATGCAGGGCCGGCGCCAGAGGATTTGGCACCTTAGGCGAATCTGACATATTGCGCCCCTACCCCTTACCCAACTTACTTTCACAAAGGAATGCTTATTACATGTTATTACATTTTGTACTTACATTCGGAAGAATACATACGTGCATAGAGAAGCGTATATTCGTGTAACTTTATTATATATCAATAAATAATTTCAAAACTTCACTATTTGCGCTTAAAAACGAGTTCAATGTTTCTAGCAATATCATGTCAGGTCAATGTTTCTAGTAATATCATGTTCACTTAACAGAGTAGCTAATCCAGCAAGTCTTTCTTGCTGCATAGACGTTCTCAAAAATGTTTTTATCAGTTTGAGTTTTGAGAAGCTTGGCTCACCGCTAGTCACGGAAACTGGAAGTGTCAAGAGGATTCTTTAAGCTATAACAGTGTTGGGGACAATCTGTTAGATTATTTTTTAATATAAAATTAAGTAAATCTAGTGGCAATGTACACCTTGCAACTCGTCTTGAAATTGATTTCAATTCACTACATTGATCAACTGCATCAATATCTTTGCGTCTCCATGTTGCAAAGCTTTCAAAGATTCAAGCAATGTTCCATAACTTCTTTGCTAGTTACACTCTGTAAACTCTGAAAATCATAGAGAAAACCAAACGAACTTTTTGTTTGTGTAAGAGTAAATCTTTCTTCAACCGATTGTATTGTTGTGTCAAGAATAGCAAAGTAAAAGTTTATTTTGAATTTTTCTTTTGGATCTTGAATAGATTCGTCATCTCCTTCATACGTAAATTGTTTATTCTTTTTTCTGGTAAATAAAAAGCGAGAAAGTGTGATTTTTGATAATGATTATTGTCAAAAAATTTTACCCTTTTTTTTTTTTTTTTTCTTTCGAATAATTACGAAAATACGAATAATTAACTTGTTTTTCAGTTTTTAAATTATATATATGATATATTTTTAAAATAAATACTTATAATAATATAAATCAAAATCTGCGTTTAAAAAAAACTGTTTTGAATCAGTTTTAAACTGATGAAGAGATTTTTTTTTTCCGGAAACAATGTTTGGAAATCTTTTCCACAAAAGTGGTCCGCGATTCTGAATTGAATAAGAAACTTGTTTAGAATAAGATTTTGGTATAACAAAGTTGTTAGTGGAAAATCTTGTAGCATATTTATGGTGTATTACTTTAAAATAAGTTTCAAATATTTTGGGGGACAATCCATATTTTGTTTTATACACGAACAGTAGAACAAGATAGATATTAAGTTTGAAAATATTCAGAGCACCAATTACACGTAAAAGAGGTTCACAAGGAACCGCTCTACCAGATCCAAATATGATTCTAACAGCATGTTTTTGCTTGCTATAAAGTTTTTTTAGCTTAGTGTAATTAGTACTTGCCCACATGATGTTGCCGTAAGTTAAGTAACTATGTATAAAGGAAAAATATAAACTTTTCAGGGACTTAAAATTTAAAAGTGGCTTAAATCTATAGATCATGCCAATGCTTTTTGAAATTTTATTTTTCTATAGAATTTATATGCACTTTCCAAAATAGCTTTTCATCAAAGTTCACACCTAAAAAATTTACAGATAATTGCCTTTTGATGTTAGTTTTATTCATCAAAAGATTGGGAAGAATAAATGGTATTTCCTTTGATTCACCGTATCAAAAGCTTTCGACAGATCAATAAAAACTCCTAACGTATAATAGTCTTCTTTAAAAGCATTAGATAAGTGATTAACTAACTCTACTATTGCATGATCTGTTGAGTGTTGCTTTTTGAAACCAAATTGCTTACTGTATAACATGTTGTTTTCAGTTAAATGATTATACAGCCTATTGTACACTATACGTTCAAGCAATTTCGATAAACAAGATAAAACAGATATAGGCCTGTAATTAGAGGGTTCTGACTTATCTCCAGACTTAAATACTGGAGTTACTCTAGCAATTTTTAATTTATCCGGAACTTCACCTGATTTAAGGGACTGATTGAATAAATGAAACAAAGATCGCTCAACTATATCATAGACTAATTTTAATATATTAACGCTAACTTTATCCGATCCTGCACTTTTGTTACTTTTTAAGCTTAGTAATGCAGTCCGCAACTCGCGTATATCTAGCTTTGACTCATTCATTTTTTTATTAGAATTTGTTAGATAAGAATCAAATGTTGAAGAAATTAAAGGAATACTTTGCACTAAATTAGAACCAACATTTATGAAGAAACTGTTTAGTTCTTCAGCTATGAGTGCTTTATCGTATATTGTTTCACCGTCAATTAAAAGTTTTTTTGGCAGAACATTATTTTTATATTTGTTTTGTCCAATTATTTCTTTAATAGCATTCCAAGTTTGTTTAGTATTTCCATTTGCATTTTCTAGTAATTTCGAATAATATACTTTTTTAGAGTATTTTTTGATTTTTTCAAATATATTTTTATAGTTTTTATATTTTGCTTCGTTTGAATATGTTTTTTTTTTAAGAAATTTTTCATAAAGTTTTTGTTTTTTTCTTGACGATTTTAGTAAGCCTTTTGTCATCCAAGGCGATAGAAGTGATTTTGAATTCGCATAAAACTTTTTTACAGGAAACGCTTTATCGTATTGTTTACAAAATTGCGCTAGAAAAAGTTCATAAGCATTGTTAGCATCACGTGTTTGGAGAACAAGCTTCCAATCAACGAAATTAATTAGAAGGTTGCGAAATTGTTGTAGGGAGTTTTCATTGATCTGTCGCTTGTAAATAATGTGTTTTGTGGAAATATTATCATGGGTTATGTTTTTTGTTATAAGAAATGTGGGAAAATGGTCTGTCAACTCAGTCATTATTATACCGGTGCTAAAGCAGCTATTAGAAAAATTATTAGTAATTATGTTATCTAGTAGGGTAGAGGATCTTTTTGTAATTCTTGTTGACTTAGTTATTGTTGGAATGAGGTTATTTTGTAGAAGAGTATTTACAAAATTTTTAACACTATTATTTGACGCATGATTCAAAAGATTAATATTCAGGTCACCGATTAAGTAAACATGCTTTTGTTTTTTATTAACTTTTGTTAAAAAAGTACGTAAAGATACTTTAAACTTTAAATACTTTAAGGTATCTCTAAACTGACTGCGATTTCAACTGCGTCTACTAGTATTTTCTTAAAATCCATTTCATTACTGCGGTTTACAAGAAACTTTTTAATTTTTTTAAGTTTATGGCGCCGTGCATATCTAATTCTTTTGCCTGAAGTTAATTACTAGTTATATTAATCTCAAACAACACGTCGTACCACACAACCAGAGAAACAACAAACTTAAAACTAGAAATAGCGTTTGCAATTAACCCTGCATCTACCCGTGTTGAATTACTAGATGCTCCTGTTAAATTTGTGTCGTTCGAAATCTCTGCCAGAGCATCGTAGATATCACCAAGTTGATAACAAAGAGGTTTTAAATCACCAATTCAGCTTTCCCACCTTGTTTCACTCAGTGGTTTAACAGTGAAATTAGAAACATGTCGTGTTAAAACTTCCCAGCTACGAGTTGATGCAGAAAAGAATACACATACACGTCGCACCAGATCAAAGAAGGCTGTTGCTTCTAAGCAACATTTAACAGCATCATTAACAGCCAAATTCAATGAATGTGCACAGCAAGGAATAAACAATGCTCGGGGATTGACATCTAAAATTCTTCGTTGGACACCGTTATTTTTTCCCCTCATATTTATGCCATTGTCATATCCTTGACCGCATAAGTTTTCAATAGATAAAGACATCTTGCCTAACTGCTTAATGAAAGTTTCAGCCATACCAGCACCAGTTTTTTCCTTTGGAGGCACAATATCTAAGAAATGTTCATTTATAGATGCTGTTGCTGCATTGATATTTTCTGGATTTGAAATCACATCCAAAAAGCGAATAATTATAGTTCAATATGACCGGCATCAGGTGTGCAATTTATAATTATTGAAAAGTACTTAGCATCACAAGCAAATGTTAGAATTTTTTGTTTGATTGCATTAGATAAAAGATGAATCAATTCATTTTGTATGTCTTTGCCTAGGTAATGTACATGTGCTTCATTGTCTTTAATCTTTCGAAGATGCTCATCCATAAGTGGGTCAAACAAAGCTAAAAACTCCACAAATTTCAGAAATTTTCCGTTATCAGCAGTGTTCAGGTTATCATGTGTTCCACGAAAAGCAAGATTTTCCATACCGAGAACTCTAATTAAACCTATCAGCCGTTTCAAGATTTGCTGCTAATACTGTTCTTCTTTTTTAACAAGACGCAAATGTTTGGCATCAATTGTTTTATTGTTTCACAGTTGTGGCTCAAACTCTTTCCATGACTGAGAATTCGCTAGATGCTCACTGCTTTTCTCATACCCTGACAGAATTGCGGACATGTTTTTCCAATCATGTGAACCATTGGAAGAAAGAGATGACGCAGCTGTTGTGCTACTGGTAAACAGTTTGCAGCAGAAGCACTACACAGAGTCATTACTTACAGAATACTGCCGCCAATGTCTGCGAACTTCATCTCCATTGACAAGCCGGCGGTTGCAATGGTTTTTTGAAAATGTTCTTTGCATACTGTCTTTAGGAAAGTCAAACTGATCGACTTGTTTTGGTCCATGTTCTTTTCATTAAAAGTTGTCGCATTTCATCATCAAATACGACCCAAGCAGCCGGATCGCTATAGTTAGCATATAGAAGAGAATTTATCAATTTTATGCACTTCAGATGTAATACATAGTACATATACGTAGTACATTTTGTGTGCTACGTGTATTACATTATGTAATTCAAAATCTTCTGATACTGTCATCTCATCGGCTTCCTGTCTGCTTTAACTTGATTTTTTAACTCACCTGTGCCATTTTAATTTCTCTGCGGTGAACATAGATACTTTAACAAAGAACCAGCCTGTTTTGTTATAAACTCTTCATTTGTAGCCCATCGTTTACGATATTGCGCACTAAACATTTTTTTTCTGCCATTGTGGATTGAAATAACAAAGCAAACTCCTAAAAATGATAAAAAATGATCACCTTGTGCATCTTTAATATCTCTAAATTAAAATATTATTTTTACTTCTTTATAAAAGTTTTAAAAATACATATTAAAATTTTTAAAGCTCCATAAATATATATAATAACACCCTATTAATATAAAGACACAATATATATCAGTTAATTTGCTACTATACTACTTCGTAACTTTTTATCATAGACTTGCTATCATAGAATTTGCTATCATAGAATTTGCTATCACAACTTGCTATCATAGAATATTAAATTAAAATTAGTTTCTTACTATTTCTGAATTAACACGCCAGCAAAAACAATTTTCTCAATAAAGTTAAACACGCTTAAATTTTCTATAAATGAGTAATGAAAACTTTGGATTGTATTAATTGCTTCAAAATTCATTAAGCGTAAAAAGTATAAAAAGAAAAAGGAAATCGCGTCAAATGAAACAAAAGTATCAAAGTTGGTTCTTTTGTTTTATTTGACGCGATTTAAAAGAGTACCTTTTCAAATCTCCTAAATTTAATTCAAAGAGATTTGAAAAAGATTTTAGCAATGTTTTTAATATATTTATTTTTTAATGTAGCTAGTTTTAGTGCCGCCCTAGAAAACTTGCCGCCTTGTTCTCCTAGTGGTTAAACCGGCCCTGGATGGATGCATTACTTCTAGATATAAATAAGTAAGAAAAATGTTTATGTACCTAGTGCGAAATAAAAAAATTGCATTAACATATAAAGTCCAACAATGTAAACTTTCGGAAAACTAAAAAAAGTTTAATAATTTTTTTTTGAAGAGGATAATGTTTTTCATCTTTAAAAAAAAAATTAGTGAATCATTTACAAAAATGTACTACGAGGGAAAATGCAGTTTTTTTTAGTTTCACGAAAATTTACATTATTAGACTTCCGTCCTTTTAACATTCACCGATTCACTTATTATTGGAGTTTCCAAGTCTATAATTGTTATCGGACAACGTAATATACCATTTGTGGCTATAGATGGGTTATTATTTGTTTAAAATCGTCTATCGTTAGAGATATGTTTAGGAGTGAATCAATGGCTCATATTTAAAGCTTGAATTAAACTCTGGAGTGGGGTAAAAGTGTTTGCTTCCGCAAAGACAAGCCACAGGGTTTTCAGCTACAAGTATGTAATTTTTAAGCATAGTAATTTTCAAGCATCTAATCTTTGTAAGCATGAGCGTAGATAAATTCGTAACAAAAAGATCAAAATATGTATTTGAAGGAATAAATTGGGCATTTATGAAATAATATTGCCGAGACACATGGAGCACAGCCGTCAATGTCATAACGTCAGGTCAGGTTATCCTGTTAGTGGTTACACGAAACCCAGTAAAACGTGCTTCATGTCCTGCTGCCTTTTAGGATACACTTTTCTAGGCAAAGGCTAAGAGATGCCAACTCCAACTTAAAACACCCCCTGTCTTGGAGCTTTTGGTTGATTAAAAGCTAGAGATGGTGTCTCGATAAAAATACTTATATTAGGCAGACGTTAAACGCATTTGCCTAGTGTCTTGCCAAAGGCCTGGACAAAAAGACTTAAGGAGTAAACAGATTCTATCTGTTGACCAATCTCGCACTCCTTCTTCATCTATTAGGCTAGCGTAAATGTATTTAAAATACATTTTTTCTGGTTTAGAATGATTAATGCTGAACTTTTTAAACTCAATGCCTGTGTTTTGCTTGAGCTTTAAAACTCAGTTTTATGGTTCTGAGGCTGGCTAGAAGTCAGGTTTCCCGAACTCTGTGGTAGCTTTCTAAGAGGCTGATTTCATCAGCAGTTGTAAAGTATACATGATGCGCATGGATAGTGTCCCTGTTTGTTTTTATAATGTACATTTTCAAGGCCTTATTTTGGAAAACTAAAAAAAACTGCATTTTCCCCCGTGGTAAACTTTTGTTAATAGTTCAATAATTTTTTTTTTTGAAGGTGAAAAATATAAAACCATTAACAAAAACTTACTACGGAGGAAAATGCAGTTTTTTTTAGTTTTTCGAAAGTTTACATAGTTGGACTTCCGCCCTTTTAACATTCATCGATTCATATATACTTGAATTATACCTACATAAATTATATGAACTGTTTATCTATATATTTATCTATATCCTCACTAAATGGTCACCTTACCTAAAGACAAAGCTGAACTGTTTACAAAGAACTTTTCATCAATCTCATCTTTGATTCACTAATCACGCCCTTTCTGATATAGCCGACAAACAGGTTGATCTATTGTTTGACATTCGTATCACTCTAGCTTCTGTATCTAAAGTGATTTACTGCTTACACTATTCTACAGCTTGTGATCCGGATAACATACCTTTATAGTCTTGTAGGAGTGCCCTCTGGAGCTGTCGTCTATACTTTCAAAACTATTTAACAAGTGCTTATCAGAGTCGTGTTTTCCAGCCTGCTGAAAAGCTGCATCTGTTATCCCCATTTTCAAAAATTCTGGGGAGCGGTATGACTCGTTCAACTACCGTCTCATTAGTCTTCTTTTTACCATAAGCAACTTATTTGAATCTTTAATTAACAAACAATTAATCTCTTATTTTGAATTTAATTATTTACTTTCAGATCATCAATATGGATTTCGGTCCTCTCTTTCTGAAGAGTCCTTTAATTATGGCTTTCATAGTTTTTACGTTGAAAAAATGAACATAGTTTTGTTTATCAATTCATTTGAAATCACAGGAAATGAAATAAGCCACTATGAAAATTATCAATATTCAAGAACACACGGAATTAAAGGTCTAGTTTGAAAACATAAAAAATGACACCTGATAAACTCATCAATAATATTTAAGTTCAAAAACCTCATCAACATACATTTTCTAATCTGATTCTGTGAAAACAACCCATTTATATTTAAATAAACATTTATTCAATATGTAAAATATAAAACATTCACAGTTGCATAGTTCTATGAATTTTTATGTTTAAAATCATTTGGTACCTCTTTTGCCGTAACGAATTTTTCTGAATAGTGTCAAATACCCGACTAGCCGACTAAATTCGTAAAAAAACAGACTATCACTTGAGGGGTGTTTCACCATTATTTTATTACCTATAATAAGGTGTAACAAGTTATTAAAAAACAATGCTAAAAAACAATCAAGAAAACCCAATAATAACAGCGTAAATTGTAAATAGTAATAATAATAATAAAAAGTAATATTTAAAAATAAAAAGTAAATAAAAATAGTTATAATCATAATTATAAGCAAGTGATTAATATGTCATTTAAACAAAATTACGAGCAAAGGAGGGACACCAAATTTTTATAAATAATAGAATAGTATAAAAACAACAAAAAAAAAACTAATACATATCACCTATATACTATTTGTTGAAAAAAACTAATACACTGAGGCATATTCGTTTAGACGCATCAATTTTTTTCTCTTTATCTTAATTTTTTTCTATGTATTGTCAACTGATATGCATGCAAGTTATTATCAAAAAAATTGTTGTGTTGTGGGCTAATAAAAATCACAAAAAAAAATTTTCTATGTGTCTTTATTAACATGAGAGTATGTTTGATATACAAAAGTACATTTTTTAATTGGAATATATCTATAGACGCAGTCATATTCTTGACATTAAAAGATGGAAATTAGTAATGCGTATGTCCTCCACTACACTGGATCACCTCAAAAATTCTGCCTTTGATTGACTCCACTAGTCGTTGAAGTGTAGTTTGATCCAACTCGGACCATGCTTCAAGGATTTTACACTTTAACTCAGTAACAGTTTTAAATTGGTGTCCGGCTGCTTTAGCGTCATAAACTCTTGATAGCATTCCCCACACGTTTTCAATTGGATTTAAGTCCAGGCTACAAGCTGGCCATTCGAGAACCGGGATGTTGTGGTCTTTAAACCATTTCATAGAATGCCTAGATGTGTGAATTGCAGCATTATCTTGCTGAAATTTGGCATTATCGTCCATGTTTTCATCCATATAAGTTATGAGAACATCATCCAACATTTCTGTATACTTTATCGAGTTCATTTTAGGTAAACCACAACACAGAGTCAATTTTCCTGAATAAGAAAATCCAACCCAAACCATTAAACTTCCTCCTCCATAATTTCGTTTTGTTTGTGGGTCATTTATTCCTCTTAGATCATGCAGGGCCGTATTTAAGATTTTGGCGCCCGTGGCAACAAAATTTTAGCGCCCCTCCACCACTTTGCTTATAATTAAATTTAAAACTATTTGGTAAGTAATACTACTAATACTAATTATAGGGATTTGTGGTGTCTGTATTTAGTATGTAAATAAAATAAAAAATAAAGAAAAAGCTAATGCAGTGGCCTGGTAAATATTATTAATATATTTAAAAATGTAAAAAATAACATAATAATATAGGTAATATACTAATAAAATATAAAATAAACATAAAATATATAACATCCTATCAAATACATTATAATATAAAAAATCATTACTTCAGTTTTTTTTTTCTTCCTTGTTTTGCCCCAAATGTTTTTATCACATCTGAGTAATTTAAGCTCTTTGTAAGAGTAGCTTCTATGTTAAGAACTGCAAGACTATTAAGTCTTTTTGAAGACATAGACATCTTAAATAATTTTTTATTCTACGGAGTGTAGAAAAAGACCTTTCGGTTGAACAGTTGGAGGCCAAATTACAAAGGAACATTCTTAAAGCTAGATCAGGAAAAATTGTAACTAATTGTTTTTCTTTTATAAATTTACTCATGTCTAATAGGGTTTTAGGAGGGTTGGTGGTTAATTTTAATACACTTTGAAAATGAACACATTCATTTTCAAAGGATTTATCTAGATCTTGTTTGTAGAAAGTTTTTAATTTTTTTACATCTTCGCGTGTTTTTGAAGGGTCTAGTTCATATATTTTTAAAATAAAGCTGTATTTAGATATTATACTGTCATAAGCAGATTTTTTTTTTGTTGAGTTCGACTGTTAAATTGTCACATATGACATAAAATGTATTAATTTTAAAATTGTTTTGGCTATCAAATGCATGACCAGGATCATTGGATTCATCAAAATGTTTTTTTCGTTTTCTTTGTTTATTTTCAAATTCCGGAATTTTATTACAATCTATAAATTTTTCTTTTGCTGCGTCTTCATAGGATTTAAACATTTCTCGTACAGATTTAACATAAGCAACTAATGAATTATATAACTCTACTACAGTACTCAAATCTATTTGAACAGACTGTAATAGTTTACTAGTTTTATTAAATGTATGAAGTACATCATTCCAAAACTCGGTCATAAATGATGTTTCTAGTCTATTAAGTTGTCGAAGTAGTCCCTCAGCTTCTGACCTTGTAAGTGGTTTTTGTAGTTTATCATGTTTTAAATCTAATAATGCTTTTTTCACGCCAGCCCAATTTGTTTTCAAACTATGGCAAGCATCATCTCGAGCAGACCAACGAGTATCTGATAAACTCTTAAGAGTGGAATTATTGTATTTTTTAAATAAGCTCCAGCGATAAGTTGAAGATGAGAAATAAACATATAGGTTTTGGATAAAGGAAAAAAAATTGTTTCCTTCTTCGCAACAATCAGCAGCACACATTCCAATGAGATTTAGCGAATAAGCGGAAATGGGAACAAAATCAGCTAAGGAAATAACATCTTTAATTCTTGCTTGGACACCGGAATATATGCCAGACATATTTTTGGCGTTATCATAAGACTGGCCCCTAAGAAAACAAACATTTAAGTCATATTTCTTCAATATCGAAAATATAGCGTCAGTTAACGACTCAGCCTTATGCCCAGCATCGTCAATGAACCCAATAAAACGTTCCGCTGGTTCTCCGTTTGGTAATACATACCTTATAATAAAAGAAAGTTGGTCAATGTGAGTTATATCTGGGGTTGAATCAATACTAATTGAAAAGTATGTTGCCGCTTTGACTTCTTTAATTATTGTTTCTAGGACTTTTTCTGACATTATACTTATGAACTGCTCATAAGTATAAAAAGATAAATATGATGTATTTCCTTTACCAGGATTCCCATATTTACTTATATGCTGAGACAAAATAGGATCATATTCTGCAACTAATTCCATTGCCATAATAAAATTACCACTATTAGCAACAGAAGATCCATACTTTTCTTCAGTTCCTCTAAATGGTAATCCATGACTAGCTAATGACTTCACTACAGAACATACTCGAGTTAGCACATTAATCCAATAATTTGTCTCTATTTTTAATTGACGAGTAATTATAGTGTCTGTTCGGCCTAAATCAGTTGCCCGTTGTTTCATTATGTATACACAAATTTTATGTCCTTCTGAGTTTTCATGTTTTATCAATTTTTCTGGGTATTTCCAATTTGAGAATCCTTTTTTAGAAAAAACAGTCTGGTTTTCAAACAAATAACAAAGGATACAATACACTGATCCATTTGTTTCTGAGTAGGATAAATAATCTCGTTGGCATGTCTCTCCATTGACTAATACAGTTTTAAACCAATCTTTATTTAAATACCTATTAAAAATCCGATGACCTCCGGATATATGTACAATGAGATACTCTTTTTTGGTTAGGTTTAATTTTAAATTTTACTAATTTTACATAGGAGATTTACACAAGTCATAAAAGATAAATGACTAACATTTTTATACAAATTGTATATATTATAAAGAAATATTTTAAAATATTGTGAAATTACTCACCCTGGAATATCACTGGAATCTGGTTTATGTAAAACATCGATATCCAGATTAATATTTCCAGTCTTATTGAATGATACTTGACTACTTGTTTTCTTGGACTCAATTTCACTAAGTGCCTCTTCATTTTCTTCATTGTTACTTCTAAAACGACAATAAAAATTTAAATTAATAAAATACTAAAACATATTCTTTTAATAGACCTCAGGCTAGTTTTTAAAACAATTAGGCACAATTAAAAATACTGGAATTTTAATTTATTTTTCATACAAGGTTGGTTCCAGTCAGCAATTATAAAATGCCAACATTATTTATAAATATGTAACTTATTATTATAAAGGAATATTTTAAAACATAGGAAATTACTTACAATGGAACATCACTGGAGCCTGCTTTATGTAAATCATTAATATTTCTAGTGTTGTTGTGTGATACTTGACTACTTGTTTTCTTAGACAATACAACAGACTCAATTTCACTTGGTGATCCTTCATTTTCTTAATTTTTTTTTAAACCAACAAAGTGTATAATGAAGTTATTGTATTAATGTAATTTTAGCTAAATTAATATTAATTATTTTTAAAATGTATTAAATGTAACTAGAGAGCTAGATTGTAAAACATAAAACTAATAACCGACAGTTGCTAAAAACACTTACCTTTTATTTCTTGTTTTAAAAAAAATCAAATATTTTTGGAAGTTTTGAAATATTATTTTCAATATGCAATTTTCTTTTTTTGTTTGCAGCTCCGCTAAGTTTTTTTTTTGATTCATTACATATCAATAATAAATATATTAATTATAACTATATAAGTATAATATATTTTACCGTGACCGCGCTCGCCGCTGTACTCATCTATGACGGAGGCCGAAATAATATTCCGCAGATTGGAAAACAAATAACAATTTACAATATTTTACAATTGTCAATTACCTAATATTTAGTATTTTGTATTATAATATTATATTTTAATATTATTATAATTAATAATTTTTCCGAAAACTTTTTATAGTCTCTGTAAAAATTTTGACGCCCCCTTGACATACTCCAGGGGGGGCTATTGCCCCTCCGAACCACCCCTTAAATACGGCCCTGAGATAATGCCAATAACAATTGTAAGAGTCCGGACCATCTAAATTGAACTTTTTTTCATCTGAAAATATTACGTTTTGCCACTCATGAATCCAATGCATATGGTTTTTAGCAAACTGTAATCTAGCAATTTTATGGTGTTTTTTTAACATTGGTTTTTGGTGTGGTTTCTTCCATTTTACGTTTGGTGTTGTACGTAGAATATGTGCAACATGTTTATTGGTGACAGACAATAACAATTTATCCTTTATTTGTGTTGCATTCAATTTATTTTTGGTTGCTTCGAAGCGAATTCGATTAATTTGCCGATTTATTAATACTTTGTTGCAGTTGGTTGCTTTTTTTACACCGTAATTGTCACCTTTTGCAATGTAGTTTCGTACAACATGGTCAGATCTTCCAATTTTTCTTCCTATTTCTTGTATAGAAAGTGCTGGTGAGATTTCTGAGCCACGATATAAATTAATTTGTATTTTTTCAGCATTTGTTAAATACTTTCCTTTAGGCAATTCGTAAAATGCAATAAAAATGATACTGGCAGAGCAAAAGATCAAATTACACTAAAATTTATCAATTTATTTGTGTAAAAGTAATTAAAAATCAATAATTACCGTTATTAACCTGATTGCGTCTATAGATATATTCCAATTAAAAAATGTGCTTTTGTATATCAAACATACTCTCATGTTAATAAAGACACATAAAAAAAATTTTTTTGTGGTTTTTATTAGCCCACAACACAATAATTATTTTGATAATAACTTGCATGCATATCAGTTGACAATACATAGAAAAAAATTAAGATAAAGAGAAAAAAATTGATGCGTCTAAACGAATATGCCTCAGTGTACAAATGGCTTCTATACTATTTGTTGTTTCTATTATCTGCTTTTACGTTTAGCGTAACGGATTTTACGGGCTTTTTCATACAAGTTCCTTTGTGCAATGTTAATAACCAAAAATACTTATTTGAATTCCAAACATTGATACATCTAAAAAGAATTATATTAATTCCTAAATTTGTCCCGAGGGAACTGTTCGTTTAGTAACCGTTTAAAAATAAGATAAGACCAGGTTCTTGAATTTCTAATTGATTAAAGATTATTAGACATCAGGAGTTTTCATTGATTTGTCTAAAGCATTTGACACCGTTAATCATTAGGTCCTTATAAAAAACTAGAACTCTATAGAATAAACAACCTAAAATTACTTTGGTTTAAAGGCTACTTGACTAACAGAAAACAATTATTATTATTTCTAGTGTAAATAAATTATTTCCATCTAAAATATTAAACCTTATATTGTTTGCAGACGATATCAATCTGTTTTATTCACACAATGATTTAGAAATTATTCTTTAAATTTTCAATAAAGAATTATCTAAAGTAAAAAAAAATATCCATAATACGTCCATAGTACGTCCAAAATGGTCCGTTCGGACGTCCAAAATGGACGTCAACAGAGGTACATTGGACGTACCAAATGAAACAAATTTCGTCCGTCTAATTCGAACCTCTAAAGTACGTCCAAGGACGTCCAAAACAGTTCGTTCGGAGGTCCACAATAGACGCTATTTGACGTCTATTGTGGATCTCCGCTATCCAACGGATATCTAAAATTTTTTCGTTTATTTAACGTTTAATTTTATTCAGCTTATTCTCATACCAACTCCATTTCTAACATCTATAAGAAATTGAGTCTTGATTTAAGAAATGATTTTTTTCCCACAAGGCCTAAATTTAATTTACACGTATTTGGCAATTCAACACGTGTGGTGTAAGAATAATAATATTATTACACAATATTATCTTATAAGTTAAAAAATTAAATCCCAGAATTCAAACAAATCATTACAAAAAAATAAAAAGAATAACATTTTGACGATATTAATATATAAATACAATCTCGCGAAAACATTATTTTTTGGCTCGCGTTAATACGTCGTCAATTGCACACTCGATTTTACTTTATTTTAAATCCAATTTTGCCACGAAAAATATTATCTAAAGAAAAAATATTTATCACAAAATTGTCTGTCAATCGTTGCGCATGTTTTAAAAAAAAAAAAAAAATTAAATTCAAAAGCAATGTACAGAAGCTTTGCTTTTGAATTTGATTTCCAAAAACTCAACAAACTTAAAGATATATATATATATATATAGTCTTATCAATTAACAAAATCTTAGAATAATTTTATTATTCTAACGCCACACTTGTTGAATTCCCAAATACGTGTAAATTAAATTTAGGCCTTGTGGAAAAAAAAATCATTTCACAATAAAAATTTGTATTAAAATACTTGTTATTTGTTTTGGAAAGTCATACATAAAAAAAACTAAACTAACATAAAAAATGACCTCAAATATATTTGTAAATAATGAATAGGAGAAAATTAGCAATGTACTACTGTTTCACATTCTGCTATTTACTGTTAACAAAAAATATTCCAGTCTTATATAACATGCGATAGCTACATACTCGCATTCAATGTTCATCTTTTACGCATTTATAATAAGGAGTGCTTGTAAATTTATCTTTTCCTTTTCTTCTATTCTCGCTAAATAATACCTTTATTCCACTTTTAGCTTTTAATTGAACACTCAAACACCAACCCTGACAAACAACGGTACTTTAAGCACGGTACTTTAAGGGACGTTTTGGGTATCTAGGATTTTCTTGTTTAAAAAGCAATCGCGTCAGAACACCACAACTATTACTATTATCAATACAACTATTATTATTTTTAGCAATAATAAAAATTGGAATATAAATTTTTATTATCAAAGTGAGTGAACAAGGTTAGGGTTAGGCAAATCGACTTAGAAAAATCGAATAGTCGATTTAATCAACAATGGAGTTCCTACTTCCGACTAAAAATCGAATTAATCCAGTAAAATTATTATAACTTTTATATCTTTTCATTCAAATTAACTTTTCAATTTTTAATTTTTGTTTGTTCATTTAATAACGATAGTATGTACTATTATAACTTTTGCCGAGTTTTTTGTTTAATCTCCTAAAGTTTTATCTAATTTGTAGCATGTCAGCATTATTTATACCTCATTAAACTTTCGATTGTGTATTTCATTTTTTTTCCTTTCTTTTGTTTACTCAATACTTGTGATTTTCATAAATACTTTCATACAGTGCTGCTCCAAGCTGTCTCAGGGCCCAGGGGCAAAATTAAGTTGTGAAGCTCTAAAATCTAAATTTCAATAATCTATACAATCATATTGTAAATATGATTGTACTGACTATTTGATATATAGCAAGTATTTAAGGCGGTTCATAAATCATTGTGGTCTGGGAATAGATTGTTCCGTAGGCTTTTCAATTCTCAGTGAATGTGCGTAAAAATTTATTTTTAAAATGCCCTCTCCAGTTTGGGATTACTTCAAAAAGTTGAAGGTAAGTTTATCATTTAAAAAATTTTCCTTAGTCACTAAAATCTTTATCACCTTCAATAAAATTATTTTAAAAATATGTGATCAAGGAGTTGTCCTTTATAAAATGTGGATTAGTAAGTAGAAGATTCCAATAGGTGTTAAAATTTATTTAGGTTTGTGAATAAAACAATAGTGAAAAAGAAAAATGTTTTTTACTTTCATTTTATTGATGAATATGTACGCAAGTTTTAAAGAATAATTAATCATGGGCAATGATCGTCATTTGGAGTTTTGATGTCATTTCAATATTTTTTTAATATTATAAATTTACTACATAACAATCTTCAAATAATACGGTAATGAAAGATTTCTGGTTTTATGAAATCAAGTAAATTTAGACAAAATCATAGACACCAAATAGACAAAAAATTATGCTTTGTAGACTTATGAAGTGAAAATTATTTTTTAACTGAGCAATCTTAGGACACCATCAAAAATTTGATAGACACAACAAGGACAAAAAATTAAACATTTGTTGTGTCCATTACAACATACAGAATTGTCTATGTCTGTGTTGTAAGTCTATCCATAGACTAGTCTGGTTACTAATTATAACTACATTTAAAACTACATAAAGGTCCGTATCGTAACGAGGGGGTAATTTTGTAGACGCTACTCTTTAATTATACGTATATAAAACTAATTTATGCATAACTTGAATTTCCTTTTAATGAGTTCATCAACAAAGGTTTTACAAAACATATTAATACCTTGAAGACCTAAAACTAATGAGACTTTTGTCAAATAGCTAATGATTTATAATGGAAACATCGTTTCGAGGTAAATATTGATTGTCTTTATCATTTGATCCTCCGACAAAATATTATGATTAAGTTTGATAAGGAATGTTAACTATATTAAATATCATATATTATTTTGATTGTTATACGGTTTGTATTGGTTGTATATACGGTTTGTATTGGTTGTATGTATATATGTAAGAAAAAGAGAAAGAGAAAGAATAAGTCTATTTGTGTGAAATGTGTATATAGTTTACCTCAGCGCAATTTGATAATAAATTAAATTTATTGCCTTCTATGAAAATATTCCAACAACTATGTACATAGTAGTTAACTGTTATTATGAAATCCAAATATCAAATAAAAGTTATAATATAAAGTTGAAAATCATATTAAAGTAGACAAAAATATTAAAAATTTACTTAAGTTCAAAAATGTATGTTTAGTAATATTTATTAATTTATTTTGAACATGCATTAAAATAATTTAGTTTAAGAAATTTCTGTGTGCCATAATTAAAAAGAAATAATTTTTTTATATTAAAATTAAGCTTCAGAAGTTAGTCATTCATGATGAATAAAAAGTTTATGGCATCCCCTTTAGTAAGTCCATAAAAAAGTTTTTTACAAAATGAATATTGTCGAAAACCATATGCTAACCAAACCCTAACCCTGACCCTTAGGGTTAGGCTCAGGGTTTAGTTAGGGTATGGCTTTCGATAAAATAAACTTTATTGTTGGGTTTAGGGTAAGAGTGTAGATTTCAATAAATGTGTAAAGCCTGACTGGTTTTTAACAAATTTACTTAAAGAGGGTGCCTTTAAATATTAAAGTTAAAAAAGCTTTAATCTAAATACTTGATTGTCATGTCTGTGTTGAATATTTAAAGGTTTTTCACACGTCTTACTGATTATGCCAATAGTTTAACTATCATCTATGTGTATATCAGTTTTTCATAATATGATAAAGTTGGTTTCATAAATTTTTTAAAAATTTGTTTTATTTATATTCATAAGACAATAGTAAGTTTGAAAATATTTTATTAGCTTCAGTAAATGATGTAGTTGATGATTTATAAAATCTTTAAAGTAGTGATTCCAATAAATGATGATTTGTTGTAAAATATATTTTTATAAATTTTTTTCTGAAATGTAAAATATTTTTGCTAATGGCTAAATCCTTAATACAAATATGTACTTTATAATTTTTAAAAGCATTTAATAAACATTGCTTTTTGTAACAGAAAGTGGAAAAAATACAAAAGAAAAATTAAATACAAATGCTATATTACAAAGAGTTATGCCATTACCAATTCATTGGGAAGAAGCATACACACATGATGGAAAACCATATTATATAGATCATCTAAACAAATGCACAACTTGGATTGATCCACGAGACAAGTACGATTAAATGTTTAAGAACTTTATTTATTACGTAAAAATATATTCTTATAGATTATTAATAATAAAACATCTATAATAACAATTTAGAAACCAATTTATTAAATAAATATTTTGTTTGTTTTTTATCTTTTTTGTTCAATTTTTTGTTTTAATTGTTTGTGGCAAAGTAAATAGCTTTTAATAACTTGAGCATTTATAAAAAATTTATGATTATAATATGAAAATATATTTAAATCATAAAATTTTTGCAATGATAAAAATGATAAAAAAAATCATAAAATATTGCAATGCCTAAAAGTAAATGTTTTTACTTTTTTACATTGTTTTCATCCAGCTGAATGTCTGAAGAGCTGTAATAATCTATGTCAACATTGGAGTTTGAAAAGCAGTCACAAAACTTTGTTAGGATAAAATAAAAAATAAAAATTTTCTTTACATTGTCATTATAAAATTTAAATTATTAATTAAAATTAAAATATAAAATCTTGTGTTGTTTTTTTTTTTTGTGCCTATTTTTATGTTTCAAGTAAAAATTATTCTGTGCTATTTTCTTTCATTGAAATATTAGTTAAAATGTCTCAATTTGTTTTTTATCTTTTCTGCAATGGTTCTGATAATTATTTTTAGGCTAACCAAACCAATCACCTTTGCTGATTGCATTGGTTCTGGTGAGCATAATGCTTTATTTACTTTCTATTAAATATTTTTTTGCCATAACATGTTAGTTTAATAAGTTATAAGAATATTATATTTGCAGTTTATTTTTTGGTTATTTGGAGTCAAAATGGCAATGAATTAATTTCAACTAAATTAAATTTAGAGTTACCATTGGGATGGGAAGAATACAAAGATGAAATCATTGGAACTTACTATGTTAACCATTGTTCAGGTTTTTAAAAATTGATATTACAATCATTTGAATCTTTTGAGTTTTAAATAAAAATTTTATATGTGAATTGTTTTTTTGAACCAAATCTTAATTTAAAAAAAAAAAGGCTTTTGTTCCTGGATTTAAAAGTTGAATTGAATTTTTATAAACTTTAACTTAAATTAAAGTGTTATGTTAGTTATGTTATAAAAGCTTGAATTCAAGTTTTGCCTTATTTAACTTATGTCAAATAATTTAGTACTGCATCTAAGACGGTGATAAAATCATGTAAGATCATTTGCAAAATTAAGATATTGAATATGCGCTCAAAAATATCTGCACTGTTAAAATGTTTATTACAAAAAAATTAAGTTTTTTAAAATTAAAATAATACATTATCCTTTAAGCTGATACTTATTTCAGATTTATATGATGAAAAATATATTAAAATAAGATATATAAATAATTATTTTTTTACTCAATTTTTTTGTACTCACTGGCAAAATATGCCAATATGTGCCTATATGCCCATGTAAATTAGAGGTGGACTATAATCATACAAACAAACAGGTGGACCACATACATACAAATATATAGGTGAACCACAATCATACAAATTATAATAATTAATACTGTAAGTAAAATAAAATAAAAAACTAGTTTATTAGATATATTGAACTCACAATTTTTTTGAAAAACCTTTTTATTAGCAAAATTCAGCAGTTGGATTTGAATTGAGTTAACAAGAAGTCTGTTACAGTGAGGTATCTAAGAATATAAACAATATCTATGAAGGCTAAAAAAGAAAAAAAAGACTAAAGGCAACAATCAAAATGCACAAGTATTAAAATCACCTTATCGTATTAAAAATTTTATAATAATTAATATTTTAAATAATAATTATAATTTTAACAAAATAATAATAGCAATGATAAATGCATTGAAACAAATTCATCTAGGTGTTTCAAATATGCGTTTCAAAACATGTTCCGCATAACTATTTTCATTCATTTTATTAATAATCAAGTAATACATAACCTTTAACCAATTTAGCAATTAAACCAAATCACCGTAGCTATTAGCCTACTAATGTATTAAAGCAAGTAAGATTTTAGCCTATATTTTAGGAATAGTAAAAGTTGAAAGTAAAAAAGAAAGATGTCAAGAGAATCATAACAAAAAGTTTCTACTAGTAATAAGAATTTAAATATGGAAAAAAAAAAGCAGAACAAAAGATTTGTTTAATGTTCTAATATTGCTCTCCATACTGGATTGTGCACAATTTTCTTAAGAATTGTTGGAATATTCTATATTTAGGAAGTCTTTTCTACATGGGTTTTTTTTAAAAAAGATTTTAAAGTAAAAAAAAATTTTTCTTCCTTAAACTGTGTTTATCAATTACATCTAATCAAACTTTTGAATGTCTATATTTTGTGCTTCCATAATAAAAGTTTTTGATTAAATAAAAATACATAGTTTTCTAAGATTTTAATTAATTTGTTAGTTTCATGTTATGGTGCATTTGTAACTTTTATCTTTTTAATGTTTGATACTTTTTAATAAAAAGTTGTCTAAAGTTGCAAATGACAACCAATTTAATTGCATTTTAAAACAATTAAACTTTGAAAAGTTCTGAATATTAAGTTAAATTAACAGGTCATTTCAGAAACACGTTAAGTCTTTATTGGAAAAAATGATGAGGCATGGAATTATGTTATATGAGGGTACACACTAAAAAAAAGAAGGTAGAAATGCCTACCTTAGGGTAGGATATGTGATATACCCTTAGTAAGGGTATATCGCATATCCTACCCTAAGGTATATAATTTATAATTTTCTATCCTAAAAGGTAGAAAATTATATTAAAAACAATTTTTTCTCATACATTTTTCTAACTTAAAGGTATAATTTTCTACCTTATAAGGTAGAAAATTATACCTTACTAAGGGTATATCACATATCCTACCTTAACTAAAAATTTCTACCTTTAATTTTTAGTGTGTATATACATGTTGTATACTTGTCAGACCTTTCAGTCAATAGTGACTGAAAGGTCTGACTAATGTGATTTCTTAAAGAAACATGTTTCTATACTCAAATAACATGATAACGTGCTTGACTCATTTTTGTCTAAACATGGCTTATGGTTTTTCTGAAATGAGCCGTTCAAATTGAAAATTATGTAAAAGGGTTAAAATAGTGTTAGATAATTGGTTGAAAAAATATCACTAATTTAAGCAAAAAATAATAATTGTACTTTAATCGCTAAGACTAAAAATAAAATTTTTAACTTCTGAAAATCTTTTTTTTATAGAAATAAATCAATATGAAGATCCTCGCCATCAATGGCAGAAAAAGCAAGAAAAAATGCTAAAAAAGTATCTGAAGTACATTAAAAAAGATCTTCAGGTTAACTATTAGGTTTTGAGTAAAATTTGTATGCAAATAGACTATAAAAGTAAGAAAAATAAACAAATAAAAACACTTTTATTTTTAAAAATACTTTAAAGTTAACAAATATGTTTTTTTGTTAGTTTGTTTTAAGAAATATTTATTTTGTTTAATTTTTATTTTGAAAATGCCACATGTCAAATAACTAATTAAATAAATTATTTTCTTATTATTTAGGATTGATTTGAGATTTATTTCAGTTTAAGTTTAATTTTTGCTCTTCAGAGTATTTCTTATTTTTATAATTTAAATAGTTTCATTTATTCACTTTGTTTTTTAATTTCATTTTTAAACCTTAAGCATTTGACAGCGTTTTGCCAAAATTAAAATTTATTTTAAAGTTTTATTTAAATTTGAAAATTTGAAACCACTCAATTTGTTCAACATGAACTAACCTAAAAAATTTTTATATTTAATAAAATTTAAATAAAAATTTAATAAAAAGATTGAATTTATTAAATTTTTTATAAAAAAAAAATTTAATAATTTGAACTATGTTTTAAAGTAAACCCTACAATAGAAATGTCAGTATTAGTAACATTTTTTAATTTTTAGTATATAAATCAATAACTCTTAGGCATAATAAGTTAATTGGAATGGCTTGTGATTTTTTTTATTATTATTATTTATTATTTTTTATGCAATATACTTATGACATTAATCTAAAGTAGAGCATTGGAGTTTGTCTAATACTTTGTTTATGATGTTTTTTCGATTCTTAGTTTTGGCATCGCTATTGCTGATATCAATGTCTTTATGAACTAAGACTTATTTGTTGATAGACCTCTAACTAAATTCAGATGACATTTAAAGACCTCTAATTAAAGTCATATGACAATTAAGTATATGTTCAAATAAAGTTTAAACAAGCATAATGAATTTCTCATAGTTTTAAGTTTTGTTTTTTTTAATTATTGATCTATAATATCATTGCTTGTGAAAATGAAGCAAAAAAAATTAAAACGATTTATTTTATTGTTGCAAAACTGATCTTTACTATATGACATTTGTTAAACAAGTTTAAAAAAGCAATTCAGCTTACAGAAATGAACAATTTTAAACAAGTCAAAAACAGCTTAAATATTTTGTTTAAATTTTACTGGGTGTTGCACTTTATTTCTTTACCTTACAGTGGTGTACACTGGATTTTTAGATGTTTGAGTTTTGACACTTACAGGCATTGTGCAAACTCTAAACTTTTGTATGTTTATGCTTATATCAGAAAAGAATGTTTTGCAAAGAATTGGGGTGATTGGAGCTTGAGAACAAAAAATCCTAATTTTGGGCCCACCCAGCCCTTAACATGGGAGCAACGAGTTTATAAAATATTTTCTTTATTTTTATCTAAATTCATATTCATCAACAAATATCAAGTTTCATGCAATAATCTCTTAGTGTTCAGTTATTTATGACCTTGCATTAATTACAGTCCCCTCAAATTGAGAGGGGTTAAAACTTTATATGTTCATAGTTTTTGAAAAATAAGAGGTTATTGCATAAAATTTGAAATTTGTTGATGAACATAAATTTAGATAAAAATAGTAAAGAAAATATTTTATAAACTTGTTGCTCCCATGTTAAGGGCTGGGTGGGCCCAAAAATTAGGGTTTTTTTGTTCCCAAGCTCCAATCACCCCAATTCTTTGCAAAACATTTTTTTTTTTTTGATATAAGCAAAAACATACAAAAGTTTGGAGTTTGCACAATGCCTGTAAGTATCAAAACTCAAACATCTAAAAATCCAGTGTACTTATAGTGTAAAAATCCACTGCTGTAATATCATCTTTAACTCTAATACTCTTAAATGGGGGAAACAAAATCTTTTTTAATTAAGTATATTATATTATCATAAGTAATATCTTACATTTTTAATTAAATGCACTTCATCATAAAATAAATGAACTTTTTTTCAAAACTTATTTAACTTTTTTTCAAAGACTATTAAATGCTATTTAACTTTTTTTCAAAGCCATGATTTTTTTCAAGCTGTCCATAAAGGTCATCATGATTTTTAAGGCAAATTTTGACCCCCTTTGTTACCGGTTGTCCTTTTTGTCTATATATTTTACATATATTTTGCTTTTCTTAAAAAGAACGTCATAAAGTTTAGTTCTCTCCCCCCTCCCTCATCCCCCCCCCCTTCCCCTCACTTTATTTTTTTTTTTTTAATTAAAATCCGTTCTTAATTTAAGCATGTTTGTTGGCGTTTTTCACATGTAAATTACAGTTTTCTGTGTTTTGTGTGAACTTCCACTTTTGAATCATGTAGTTTGTTCTTTTAGGACTGAAATAAAAATAATATTATTTTAGTCTTATTCTGTATATTAAATTTAATCTCTCTTTCACGCTTGGCAGCAATGTGAACAGGTCTGACACACTAAAGAATAAATGCTATTTGTTAATAACAATGGAATAAGTAGAGCTAACATGCTTTTTGAGCAGGGATTGAGAGGCAAAGTACAAGTTACAATGCTAACAGGTTCTCTGAAACAAAAATCAATTGCACAGAGGATAAAACAGATCATTAGGAGGAAGTTTGAATGATTTCATTGATCAAAGAATGGTGCTCTTAATATTAAAGATGATAAAGAAAAATACAGAAGGGAAACGATTCTTGATGGCGACATAAAAAAGCTTCACTTTTCAAGCCATTTTCTGAATGGCAGATTGGAATGGGTGCAAATATTGGCCAGAAATAACATGGAAATAAGAGCTCCTTATCAAAGATCAACATCCAGGGTTCTCACATTTTAAATTTGCTTCAGGTATTGACTGGTGCGCACATATGAGTAAAACCAGTCCCGATGAGAGTAAAACCAGTCCTCATTATCTCTTATCCTTTGATAAGAGATAATGAGGATTATCCTTTGATAAGAGATAATGAGGATTATCCTTTGATAAGAGAGCAGAGTAGAATAAGAGAAGAATAAGAGAACAGAAATAAAAATAAAAATTAAAAACTTTATTAAACTAAAAATAGTTTATAAAGTGATTTTAAAAAATCAAAGATTGAAAAGAAAAAAAATGAATACGAGAACTAAATCACAGACAAAAAAAAGCTAACACAAACAGTATAATAGAAGTAGTCTTCTTAGTTGTTAATTAGAAAGTTTGTAATCTAGGTAGAAGTATTCTGGAATAAAAGTGCATTTCCTTTACCTGGATATCAAAATTTCCCCGTTTTTATCCTTAGACTGTAGAATTAGCTTGAAGTTCGTGTATATTAATTGTGGAATCAATCAGGCTTAACTTATGCAATGTTTTGATGAAGAACAGACCTTTTCAGAAATGATCAAAAGGTGAGCCTCGATTTAAGATTTTCTACTTGGAATAAAACTCAAATCAGAGTCTCACTATGAGGCTACTGCTACTTGTATAAATATTACGCGAATTTAATTATTATATCATTGTTGATACACTGAAAATGAGTTACTGGTCTCAGTAATCGTCATATGAAGACCTTTAATTTCCATTCGAATTTTTTATATAGATAATTCTTATAGTCTAGAATATAGACGTTGATCTAACAATGAAAAATTTTAATTATAGAATAATAAAAAAAAAATTCTTTATTTTCTATTATTTTAATCTTTTTCTTCCTAAAATTCCTTTGAAGACTTTGTGTATGAAATATTGTGTGCCTCATTAGTACTATCATTTTTGTATTACCATGTTTGTCCTATTAAAAATTTTTTCGTTATATGGATCTATAATATGCTTTTTAAAAGCCGTATCATTTTTTAAAAATTTCAAATAAAAAACAACAAAAAATATCAAGCATATCTCGATTGAGGTTTTTTAAGCAACCAGTTATGTCAATAGGCACTTTTAAAAGGCAGCCAGTTATGTCAATACTTATGCATTGTTTCAATACCACTATAAAGAATGTTTATTGAAGTCTTACAATAGAAATTCTTTTCATAATTTTGCCGTAATTCCGTAAGTAGCTATATTATGCAATGCCTGAATTTATAGGAAAAATAGTTTATCGGCCTATTTAAAATCTCTTGGCAACTTAAGTTTATAAATTTGAATATTTTGATAACACAATTTTTTTGTGGTTTTATTATCTGGTGAGTAAATAATTGTTTAATTTTTTTGTCGTATTTAAATAAAATGAATTTTTACAAAATAATAATTGCACGCGCGCGTTTCATCTGTAAATTTGATTTTGTGTTTAAGATTAATACGACGAAAACAAAGCTAAAATAAATTGTAACTTCAAGGAACTACAAGACTGTTAATAAAAAAGTAGCACTTGCTAAAAAAATAAAATTATTTTTATGTTCAATATTTTTTGAACACTAAATAATTGCTGAATTAAATTAGACCTCTATGTAGAGAATAGACTCAAACCTCCTTCTGAGTGTTTTAACTTATCATTCCTTCGTTCTCCCCGCACATTTTTATTTTTGACTACGAGGAGAAACAAAAGAAAATAGAAATAAAAATAAATCAATGGAGACAAGACGCTTAAGAATCTTTTGAAATGTTTGTTGGAAAAATGCAGACAAAGAAATTCGTTGTTTCATTAAAATGACTGAAATAAGAACATTAAACAATAAAGACTTTAAAATTAAGCGAAGTACAAAACTTGAAGCTCAACCCACAAAAAGTGAGCAGCGATGCTGCACAAAGTTTATTTGTTACCGTAATTCATAGGTTTTTGAAAAATAAAATGAAAATAAAAGCTTTATTTATTTTTTTATTGTATCCGAAAGAATTGTTTCGCTACTATGTTTATAATAGTATCATAAATTTTTTAGGATTTGCCTTTGATATCCAAAGGGTTAAAATTTTTGAAAGCTTTATTTGTTGATTCTTTTATATTCGGTGTTCGGTAGATATTATTCGGCAAAACTGACGTTCGTTACATCGATAATAATTTTAAGAGCATCGATAATTATTTTAAGAGCAAAACAAGTTGCTGAATAAACATTTAATTACTACAAAAAATAATTATTTTTAGTTTTATTTAGTTTGCATGATGTATTTTAGACCGACTTTCTTAAAATATATAAAATTGTACGTTTATGTTTACTTTGAAATTGACGTTTATCAGGCTGTGTTTGATATTTAAATAACTACGTTATTTAAATACGAAAGCATCACAAGCATTTTTTTAACACTTGATTACGCCCGAAGATGAGGTAGCTATAATAGAAAACACATAGCAGATAACTTTTAGTGTATTTATTTAAAGGAAGTAAATTTTTTAATAAACAAAAGTTTAGATTTTTAAAGAATTTTTAGGGGTTTAAAAGAATATGGTAATTTTTATCATAGTAACTTAAATATTAATATCATATTTAAATTAAATTATATATATTTATTATTAATTATAACTATATTGCCACCCAGTTACAGTTAAAGTGCTGCTTTAACAAGTTTAATTATGACATCTTTAATTATGACAATATTTCCTTAAGTAATCGCTTAAGAATAAAACATTTAAAATGAATGACAGTATATCCTGTTCTAAAAATTCTTCTCATTTTCTAACTTTTTTTACTTCCAAATAAGCAATATAAACTTTAAAATAATATTTTGTCTCATTTTAAAATTAGGTATTCTAATAATTGTAATTTTTTTTTTTTTAATTTATGAACTCTAAGTAATCGCTAATTTTAACAATTTCGTTTTATAAATCTCAATCTTCCAACAAAGTTCTTGACTAGGCAAGAAGTATATTGCAAAAATACGGTATTTGTACGATAAAGCTAGTCTTCTCTGCATTACTTCAAATATATATATATATATATATTGGACTAAGTCATAAAACTTGTAATGAGTTTTTCTTTTTCTTCTACGATGGAGTTATATAAGTTTTTGGTTCTATTTACGTGTTCACCTAGTTATTTTTTTATAAAGATTATATTTCACTCTTTATTTAAGAAGACCCCCAGCTGAAAGTACAGCGCCTGATGAATGTAGGGTACCATTTTGGAATGCTTTATGCGTTAACTTTTAAAAAACCCAACTATTTCGAAATAATTAACCAATTAAAAAAAGTTTCGACGCGTTTTATTAAGCATTATATTTATAGCTATACGCTTCAATACAACTTTTGATTGGTTGGAGATTGGCCTATAATTGTCTTTTAGCTATGTTTTGCGAGTTCTTAAAGTCTAGTGTATTTCAAAAATGTTGATGGCGCAGCTGCTGTCGTAGAAATTGTTGATCTTAAGTTTTTTAGTTACACTTGACTAATTATATATGATTTTGTTATCTTGCCGCTATTTATCTACACTAACATTTTTTTCTTTTCCGAATAGTTCCGTTAAACTATCCGTGAAAATGTATTTTTAGTCAATTTTTATTAGTAATTTTAAGCTTTACACGATTAATTTTTTTTTGTTTATTTGCATACTAGGTTATTTATATTTTCCTTATTTGATCTTAAGATCTATCTTCTTGAATTTTTTTTATTCTAACATTTGGGAGCTTTTTTTTTTATTGATATAATTCAGGAAGTTTTTTTTTATATTTTATAAAGCCTTACAACATAAGCGAGCTTTATAAAATAACCTTTTTTTGAACCCCCGTTTTCTAAAATTCTTTCATTTTTATTGTTATTAACGCGATATTTTAAAATACTCCTAAATATGTTAGGAATGTTAATGTGGTAGGAATAGAATTTGTCAACTTAAGATGGAAATGATAGCGTTGTTTTATGTAAAATTAGTTTGTAAAATAAAATCAACATTATAGTTTTTGCAATTTTTTAAAGTTATTTGTGTTGCAGAAAGAAGTAAATAAAATTTCTTAGAAATCCTAAGGCAATTACTAATTACTACCTATTTTGCGTGTAAATAATTTTAATGAGTTAAATTTTTTTTTTTTTGCTCTTTCTATTCGATGAAAAATCTATTTATTTTTTCTGTATACTTTTATGTGAAAAAAAGAATATTTAATATGCAGGAATTTATATGCTCTATTTATATCTAAATTTTAGACGTTTTATTATGTTCTATGATATTTTTGAGATAAACATGTTTTTTTATTTGCTCATTTTTAACATTAGATCAAATATTTAAGAAAGTTTGAAACGTTTAAAAACGTTGACGGAATGGAGCCATTTTTGAAGTATAATTCGACACAGCTTAAAGAAGATATACAAACAGCAAGAGAAAGAGTAAGTAACAAGGGTTATTTCAACCGTAATGTCGTATATTGGCTAGTTGTTGTTTTTAATTTTGCTTTGTTTATTTACGCAGGTCAATGATCTTAAAAAGGAATTACACGAAACCGCTGGACAAAATGACCTAAATAATTTTGAAGAGATTCACAAAAAAATGCCTTCAAACAGCCCGCTTCAAATACATGCTATTAAAGAGAAATTAAACGAAATGAAAGATATGCGCGAAAAACTTTTGATTGGGCAGCAAGAAAAAATTAAAATTCTGCAGGAATTGCTTCAACAAAGGGACGAGTATCAGATGAGCGAACACTCAAATTCTAGTGGTCAGGTATATTTTAAGTTCTAATTCTCTGTTTTTTGCAATTGTGTTCACAAATATTTATTCTGATTAAAATACTTCTCTTCGTTGTTTCAACTTTTCATTTACGTAAATCAATATATCTTTAGTGGAATATCTTGTTTTATATGCGCAATATATTATATTATATGCGCGATGTTTTTTTTATTTGGCATATAGCATTAGACGACTATAAAGAATGTTTTCTAAAACATAGTTTTTTGTAGCCTATCAATTAATTAAATATTTATATTTGCACTTTTTTACTTAATAGAAAAAGTTTGGATCTGCCACAAGCTTAAACAGCGTTGGTAGTGGGAACCTTCCTTTGTATTCTGGAATGGACGAAAACATTTCTACCAATAAACAACGCCTTAGAAAAGACTATCAGCGAGCATTACAACGGATGAGTGAACTTTATGCTCAACTGGAAATCATCGATTACAGTCTGCAGCTGTCTGAAAATGGACCACAACAAAGGAGATTTATGCTATGTGCTGAGAAAGAGGCGCTACTTTTAGAGATCAAACGCTTTGAAATTTATATTCGCACTGAGGAAGATAGAGTGAGGATTTTTTTTTTGTTTTTTTTGTTTTTGCTTTGCTAATTAATGCTTCGAATTTTTACTGAACAGCTAACAGTTTATTTAATAACTTTTGTCTAAACATACGAATACTAAAGTTAATAGTAGCGTCAACGTCTTTTGTCGAATCAGATTGTAGGAATTACCGGTGACGTCAAATAAGAAAAAATAAAAAAGATTTAATTTAAAAAAACTAAACAATTGTTTAAAATATTTAAACAACGTCAAATCACGTGATCTATGAATTTGTTTTTGCCGGCTGTCTTATTTAATTATTATATTAATTATTTGCAATAATTCAAATTTAAATGTTAAAACTTTATAATTACATAAAATTTACAACTTTTAAAAATATTTAATTAACTTTGAAACTCAATTGATCCTACTTTCGATTTTCTCAATTAATTGTAACCTATTTTTTCAGAATGTTTTTTTCTTTCATTTTTTAAGATTCAATTAGAAGAGGAGAAGGAGTTACTAATGCGCGATCTGATCTCTGCCAGGGAGTTCTCTTCTAAAGTCATTGATGATAGAATGCAGTTGGAAAAAGAGCGGAAATTACTGAAGAGGCAATTAGCTGAAAAAACCAGACAAACAAATCTTTTGGAACTAAAGCTCAAAAGGTTAGGAATTTCATCAAAATGCAATAGTGTTTGTTATTTTATTTTTATTCTTGTGAACGAATTGTGTAAACTATTTTATGCATATTCAATACAGTTTTGTTTTTTTTACACTTTTTTTCAAAATATTCGAAGTAATATCATTCTTAATTTAGTCTCTCAGCCAGTACTTTATCCGTTTCATCTACATCAAGTCGAGGATCTGCGTCAACAGAAACTAGAAGTTCTCGAGGCTCATTAAACTCATTGGGTCACCAAGTTGAGTTAGCTAGTGATAATTCTGCTAATTTATATCACTTGACTTCGACCTCATGTCCGCCGATTTATGAATCTCGTGTGTTAGCTAGTCAGGCTGAGACTAGCGAGGGTTTAAATAATACGTGCTGCTCTCCTTGCAGTAGCTCAAGGATTTTTCATTCATCTGCTTTACCATATCCTCACTTTAATGAAATTCATAACAGTGTATGTCTCTTTAACTAAAATAGTTTTATTTGAAATACTTTTTATATTTTAAATGTTAAAAATTTTAATGAAAATTAAAACTTTTTATATGTTTTTACACTCAGCCGTGTGTAAAAGTATATAAAAAATTATTTATAAATATTTTGCTTTGTTTTAGCAGGATGATATTAGAGTTTCAAATAGTACGTCATACATGAGTTATTCAAATTTACCAATAAATAGTTACCAATACACAATGGGAACAGCGATCGTGTCAAATGCTGTTTCCGACGAATCTGTTGCAGCTGATAGCGGCGTGTTTGACCTACCAATTGAACGCAATACAGTTTCGCGTCAAAATAGTGACCATTCTAGTGGGGTTTTTTGTAGCGATGAGCATATGGAAACAGCACAAGTTTGCGTTGGATTAGAGTACGAAAACAATAAACTGATTATTTCTGTCGAAAAAGGAAGAAATTTTCGAGCACTTTATTTTAAAAACTATAAATATATTTTTGTTCGAGGTCGTTTACTACCAAGTAATAATCTGTTACAATTTCGTACGATCAGATCAAATGTCTCCGACGAACAGAATTTTCACGAACAATTCTCTTTTAAAATTGATCGAACAAAGTTATCAAATAAGACATTGCAGTTGGACTTATGCGGAAATTTAGACGACATTGCCACCGAAGAATGCTTTGTATATAGTTTTTTTTCCCATGTGTATATATATATATATATATATATATATGTGTGTGTGTGTGTGTATATATTTATATATATATATATATATATATATATATATATATATATATATATATATATATACATTTATATATATATATATATATATATATATATATACATTTATATATATATATATATATATATATATATATATATATATATATATATATATATATATATATATATATATATATATATATATATATATATATATATATATATATACATTTATATATATATATATATATATTCATTTTTTTCTTTAATATATAGGGTGGAGTACAAATTAGTTTGGCAGATTTTGATTCTAACGAATGCATTGTAATGAAATGGTATAATTTACTTAGCTCTTCGTTTATGAAAGAAGAAACAAATTTGGATCGTTCCGTTTCATCTGTATCATTGGAAAGTGTTCAGCATCGTTTAAACGGGTTACCTCGTAGAGCGACCGATACTAGTTTTATTGATTATAATCGTTACTTAACTAGGTCAAACTCTTGGCAAGAAAGTTTACTTAATAAAAAGTCTTCACAAGATTCAGTTAATAGATTGCCTCTTTCTCGTCTTCTCATTCATTCGCGTTCTCTTTCAGAAGAACAGGAGCGCCTTGCTCAAGAACCAAGCTTTCGTAGTAGCGTATCTGATTGTACTGATGCTCGTTGTAAACTTCCTTTTGAACGAATGGGTATAGGTCGTTGCAGTGTAAGACATAATAGATTGCCTCAAAAAAGTTTATCATTTAAGGTTAACGCGCCAAATTCTTCACGAAACGTTCTGTGCGATAAACCTTTTATGACATCTATTGATCTTGAATTAGAAATACAAGAGGCTTATTTAAAACAGGTTTATAAATTTTATATAAACTTTTGAAATACCATAGTTAAAGTTTGTTTTATTGTGTTCAAAATTAAAATTATTTTTTTATTTAGGAAAAACTGAATGAAGAAATAACCCGTTTAAAAGAAATCCATAATCTAATAGCAGAAAATAAATTAGAAGGCCGAGATGAACTGCCTCAATGGCTTGTAGAAAACGGGGAAAATTTCGATGTTTTGTTAGACGAAGCACGAAAAGAGGTTTTTTTTTCCTAACTTTTTTGAGTTTATTGTATTATGCTTAGTTCGATTTGATATAGAAAGTTATGCAAAGACGATTTATAAATTTATTTTCGTTCTAATTTTAGGTATCATCAAATCTTTCAAATCATTTCAGTTTTCAGTTCGACCAAACACAACATTTTAATGAAATAGAAAGAGATTACGAAAAGGTTCGTATGATTCCAATTTATAACGATACCAATATAAAGCTCAACACTGTGAAAACATTACCGATGGAGAAACCTGAGATACATTGGGTTTAATTTTTTTTATTTTAATTCGTTTAAAAATGATATTTATACATACTCAAACTGTGACAATTGCAATTCTTGCAGTTTTTTGTTCTCAAATGTTTAATATACTGTAAATATTATTTATTTATATATTTTTCTATAGCTTTAATTTTGTATTTGAAATCAATTTACTATTGATTTAAAAACATTGAATTAGGTTAGAATATTTTTACATTTTCTATCGATATGAAACATTGTATACAATGAATTAAAACTTATAAAATATTTATGTTATAAACATTTTATTATTAATGTTAAATTTTAGTAACATTTCTAATAGCCATGTTTTTGACAAATGTCTTTTATATATATATATATATTTTTTTTTTTTTTTGCCGTAGTAGATTACCTTCAGGCAAGAATGCTACATGCCTAAAACCATAACTCATCTTGTGTACTGAAGGTCCTCATTATATACACTGAAGCGTTTTTAGGTAGACCAGCAAGTTTTAAAGTTAAAAAAAAAAAAGATAGTATAACCACCTCCCATAAACGCAATATGATGACAGTTTTGCACATATTATTGTTTACAATCATTGACATTACGCAAATCCATGGAAATTTAATATTGTGTTTAACTTTATTAATTTAACAAAATATTAAATATCATCTGTATCTACCTCCTTTTTCTCCCCTCCCCCCCCCCCCCCCTTTCTTCCCTCTCATATTTATTTTATTAAAAAAAATAAATAGGTTGTTTCAAAATCACAATTAAACGTTAATTCCGAATTTACACAACTCAAAATTAAAATATTAGTAGCTTTCTCTCAAAATGAGAGTTTCATTCATTAAAAAAAAAGAATATTTAACCATGTTTGTCTCGCCGCTTTAACACTACTATAAAAATGATAAACTAAAGTTTTATGAAACATTGTCTTTTATAATATTATTACAAAAACGCATTGCTGAAAAAAATGACAGCTGCAGAAGAAATGAAATCTCAAGTTAGTACTGAAATGATGGATCACTGCATTTCAGAGGTCACTCTTTTCTTAACTTTTATTAAACATCGTATGGTTTTATTTTGAAAAAATATTAGATATCATTACAACATTCAGGTCTTGGGAGTTCTGAAAAAAGTTCGGAACTGATTATGTTTAATATAGTTCCTGGAAGGCAGTGGTGCAACCAGGGAAGGAATGAATACCCCTTCCCCTTCCATCTCAAATTTTTCCAACATCACCCTAACCAAACCAAATAGACATTTGTATTAGTAAAAATTTTGCAATTAGAAAAAAATAAATATTCCAATTATTATCAATATATTTATCATGGAAATAATAACATTAATAATAAGTTATTATAAAGATGGTTTTTAAATGTACCTATATATTTAAAAAAACTCAAGGTCTAAATGCGTTTCTGAATTTCGATTTCAAATCAATGCACAGCAGTCCGGAAAAACAACAATTTCACACGGTTATATTACAAACTTTGTGTACATTTCCACTTTGAAAAGTTAAAATGGTTTAGGATTCTTTCAATTTTGAAGCATTGATTATATTTGATTTATAATATATTAAATATAAAATAGGAACTATAGCAGGTGACATAAGATTTAACAGAATAAAGAACATTTTGCATTAAAACCTAAGATTTTTAAGCGATTTTTAACCGCTTCGACTTTCCGTATGTTTTATTCCTTTTTGAATTGTAATAATAAGAAAATCTAAATTTGAAGTTTTTAGATTTAAGTAAAAAAAAAAGAAGTGATTTAGTTTTGAAACCCCCGCCCTTCATTGATTGTAGTTCAATAGAGATTTATTTAATCAAAATGTTATTTCATTGTCTTCTCATTTTTTGATACGTTTTTTAATTTCTGTTATTGCAAAGCTTTGTCTCAAATGTTGTTGGATAATTGGATTAAGTTGACTTGCCTGTCATGACAGTACATAAAGATTCGACTTGTTCAACATCAATCTCTCCTATTTTATTAATTAATTTGGTTGGGTCATCCAATGCTCTGGAAATTTCTTTATGAACTAATATGTGTATTAGCTGTGTAAGCTCTTTGAAGTTTTAGAAAATATTACTTCAAATTTCTGCTATTCGTCTTCTATTTATAACCCAAACTGTGGGAATGTGGAGGAAGTGTCTGTTGCGTCAGAGCTTGAAATGTTTGACAGTAAAATTGACAAGAGTATCATCAGATGAAAAAGAGTTATCTGATAATGAACTACTACAATAGTTAGAGGCTTCATGATGTAATGAATAACAAAGACTCTAAAAAACTCTGATACAACAAAATTCTTACATTAAAAAAAAATTGGTTACAAGAATATTCATGGTTTAACTACAGTTCTTCTACTCGTGGTGGTTGCTGTCGTACATGACTTTTATTTATCCGACTAAGTGACCCCTGTTTTAAAATAGCTAAGACATTGATTACACAACCATCCTAACTGTTACATCATGATAAAAAAAAAGATAGCCTCCTTGAATCACATAAAAAAACTAAATACCACGTCAAAGCACTTAAAAAATAAGTCCTTTTTCAGACAGCAATGAAAAATCCAAATAGGTGCGTTTCAATTATTCTTGATAAACAGGCCAAAGAACATAAAAAAATATGCACACTTATTCTAACTTAATTGATAAAATATCTGATCTTCTGCGGAAAAAATAATTTTTCTCCACGTGTCTATAGAGGTCATGGTTCTTTGCAAGACAATGAATCTGATGTTTTTAGGGTATTTGTAAAATTCAGAAGTGGAACTGATGAAATTTTAAAAAATCACTTTCTTTCAGCAAAAAGTAATGATACTTACGCATCTTTGGGCATTTAAAATGAATTGATTGATCACGATTGTAATCAGATAAAGCAGGGGTTGTTGAAAGAATTCAATCCTCAGAGGTAAATATTTTTTAAACATTTTGTGTTCAGGAGATTTTTTCTACTTCTTTGATATGAATACCTCAGCTAAAATTTACATAAAAAATTAATTATCTATTAATTTTCTAAATTAAGATATATATTCTTTAAGATCTGATGAATTATTCACTTATAAAATGCCACGGAAATTAACAAAGTATAAGGAGTACAGTATAACGTATTAAGGACCATGATATGGAAGAGTTTTAAAAATAACAATTTTGTAATAGTAAAATCAAACAATTTATTTAGATTTCTATTAAAAAGAGAAATTTTAAAACATTTTTTTTCTTTATTTTGCGAAGTGACAGCAATTTTAAATCTAACATATGTAATTAACTTAATTTATTTTTATTTATTACATTTTAAAGAAACCATATGTTATAGTTTATTATATTATTTTTATATATTTAATATATTTTATAATTATATATTTAATATATAATATTTATAGCTATGTTTAACGATAAATATTATATATATAACGCCATCCCTATTTCTGCATTTTTTTTTTTCAGTAAAAACGGTAATATTTTAATGATTGACAGTATTATATTGATGATACTTTATAAATTTGTATATTTAGTATATAAATATAAATATTATAAGCGTATATAATTGAAACACTTGTAAAATATTTATATTGTGAACAGAGAAAGAAAAAAAAAAAAAGAGGTAAAAATAAAAGTTATGCCGAAAAACTTGATTGAGTATTCTCGTTTAAGTTTTGTTTTATCAATTAGTAGATCAGGAAGTTTAAGGCACCCTCCGTGTCTGATTCGGAAGATTTTGTGTAAAGAGTATATTTGCTTATTTCGACATTTAGGGGTAGTTTGTTGGGCTTAAATCATTCGTTTAAGAGGCTTGGTGAATAAAAATGAGCAATTGCTTTTACTCAGTAATTGTTCAGCTTTACGTGAATAAAAACTTGTGAAATTTTTCTTAACTTTTTATTTACGTAAAGCTGAACAATTACTGAGTAAATTGCTTAGTTTTACGTAACAAAAATTTAAGCAAAACTCCTTAGTTTTTATTCACGTAAAGCTGATCAATTACTGAGTAAAAGCAATTGCTCATTTTTATTCACCTGGCCTAAGAACTCATGTTCTTGATTAACCATATTAAAACAATAGTCTGATGTTTTTGTGGCTAAAGATAATACTTGTGTGGCTAAAAAAAATAATCGCGTATCATCAGCATGAAGAACAATTTTAAGTATGTTTGAAAATGAGTAGATATTGTTAATATAAACAAGAAATTACGAGACCATAAATCTATTATTGTGGGGCCCCACAAATAACACTTCCAAATCCTGTAACAGTGTTGGTATTGAATAAAGCTTGTTTCTCGTAGTAGCGAAAATTATATTTGGGGGGGGGGCAGTACTATCCCGAAATAGTTTTAAGGACCATTTTTTATTTTTTAGTCATTCTTTTAGTCACTTTCTTCAAATTTATTTTTTTAGAAATATTATTGGGAGAGGGGGGGTAAACGCCCCTTCTGTCCCTGGTTGCTACGGGCCTGATTTTGTAGATCATAAACATATAATATTTTTACGGGAATGAAAATATAGTCTTTACATGGGAATATCTGAATATAAGAGCAGCTTTTAAAAATATACTGAATACAAGACCAGCAATAACGTAATTTGCTTTTTTAAGCAACCAACAACAAACCAAATAAAATAAGCCATCAGTAATAAGTGAGTCATCGGCGATGAATGAGCTATCATCAAATAACAACATTCTCACTAGCATCACTCAACACCTAAAAGTTCTAATAACTCTAACATCAACCACTCTTATTGTTTTTATAACACCTTATATTATTTTAACGATTTTAAAGATATCATCAACTTTCAATGCAGCTACCAAATCTTTTACCTTATATTATAGCAACGATTTTAAAAATATCACTAACTTTCAATGCAGCTACCAAATTTTTTACCTTATATTATAGCAACGATTTTAAGTATATCACTAACTTTCAATGCAGCTACCAAATCTTTTACCAAAAAATTGATTTTTTTTGCATATTTTATTTGCGATTCTTTATTTTTAAATTAATTAATTATAGTTAAACTAAATTTTTTTTTAAATTTATTTTTAATAAAAAAATTTAAATTGTTCTTAATGATAATGATTTTATTTCATTGTTATAAACCTTTAAAAATTAATCAGTTTACTCAGAATAATCATGCTCAAATAAATTTTAATGGACGTGAATGACTTTGAGTTAAAAAAAAATAATTTCGAACTTAAAATAATTTTTCCCTTATTTGATTGGATTTTAGTAAAATAATTATTGTAATATCAATTAAAAATGATAATGTAAAACTTGTTATTAAATATCAACATTATATTTTCATTAATTTGGAAACTAAACTGTTTTAGTAGAAGAAGGTGCAGGGATGCAATCGACCCAATTGCAATTCCAATTTGATGCAGGGATGGAATCGACCCAATTGCTTGCCGCAGCTTTGCAACAAAAGTTTTGCATCCAACACGTTAGCACAAAATTAAAAAGAGTAGATCTACCAAAATTCAAAGTGGAGTGTCTCAATAAACTTGAAATACTCGAGAAATCGAAAGATGATAACGGCAAAAAAGCACCAAATGAAGGTAACAGACAATAGAAAACAATCAATGCCTTATTTTAATGATGAGCAGCAAATAAATCTTAAAGGTTTAATTAAAACAACAGTGATTCTAACAAAAACAACAGCAACAGCAAAAATAAAAAAAATAGTAAACTAAGTCAAGTCTAAAAAGTAATGGATTGTTTTAGTCAATTTAATGTAATATTTTAGGCTTCAAAAAGTCTCTAAAAGTGAATGGTAAAGGGCAAGTTCAAAAATCAGGGCCAATTCAAAAAATTGAGTTTATAATTGCGAATTTAGGGTGGAATTCAAGAAGAGAACTTGAGTCAAGTTCGACTTGAACTTTACATTGTAACCAATAATGGCAGAGTATGGGTTTTCCCCTCAAAAAACACTCTGCCGCTATTGGTTGAATGTAAAGTTCAAGTCGAACTTGACTCAAGTTCGCTTCTTATATTCCACCCTTAAAATGCAAAGTTGGGTTCTGTCAAACATCTATACCAAAGAAATATGTAACTTTTCTTTGAAATTCAAAAACTGCGACGCATGCATTTTGTTTACAATGAAAACATTTTTTTTTCGACGCAACTGAATATTTGCGATATCCCACATTAAATAAAGCTATATTATTCTGCCTAAGAGTATAGCTAAGCATAATATAAAAATTCTTATTTTTGCTTTTAAAGTTAAGGGTCATTCAAATGATGTTTAAAGCTTTAAGACTTCTTTACAGTAAATGATTGTAGTTGTTTGCATAAATTAGACGTTTTTTGAACGTCTTTTGAACGTTTTGGACGTCTTTTGAATGTTTAAAAGACGTTTTTTTAAGTCCCGTGCCCACTAGACCGTTTTCCATAAGACAACTTTTAAGGCTTTTCATAGTAAATAATTGAAATTATGGCTACTTTAGTTTACCTGGTTTGACGCATACGCATCCCCAAAAGTTTTAGGAAGATGTAAGTTTTACACAGATATAGTTTTATAACAAGAGTTAATATGAAACTTTCAAGGGGCTAATGAACAACCAATTTATTCTAACTTCTAAATCTAAGATTTTTTTTATAAAACTTAAAATTTATCAAAGAAGTTTGTTTCCAAAATCCATAATTGCAAAACATACTTGTTTTACATAAATATTCAAAAAGTTGCACTACGAGTTAGTTTAAATTTTTAAGGGAGTTTGTGAACGATCAATCTTCTTTCTTTAAAACAAATGCATTGTGTATTTATTAAGAATTTTATTATGTTTACCTTTGTTAATTATATTATACGCAAAGGTTAAAATATTTTTACGCAAATATTAAAATATTGAATATTCATTTTGTTATATCCTGTTTATATAAAAAATATATAAACAGAAAATTGACATTAATTGACAATTACTTTTAAAAAGTTAAAAGATCCTTTTAAAAACAGTTTTATTGAATATGTTTGTAAAGAGATTGGATAAGAGTTTTTAACTATTAGACCACGATCTGCGATCTAAAAATGTCTTCGGAAAACAATTTTCGCAATCTACCTCTTAGAACTACTTTATTTTTTCCGAATTTGCGTTTTAAGGTAGACTGATTCGGAATATTAAAAGTTCCCAAAATTTTCTCCTGCAGTTTTCGAGAAATTTATGGTGGAATTTTATACTATCGAGCAAATCGATTTTTATCATTTTAGATGCATATGCAAATATATGAACATTTGATAATAATGCTTTATTTGTTTAATTTTTTGAACTAATTTTTATTATATTTTAAACATAACAATTAACAATGGTCAATTATCTAGGGGAGAGTGGGGTATTGGCGAACACCTAAGCGGGAATGCGAATTAAAGACACCAGTTATACAAAATTGATCATATTTATTGCTTATCAATTAGCTTAACTATTCAGTCACAAACACTCAAAAACAATTTTTAAAAATCTTTTTATAAAATAAAAATTTTTGGCACAAATAAAACCATTAGAGTTCGGAATTACCCAACTTACGTGGGGTAATTCCGAACACATCGGGGAGGGAGGGGCAATCACAAACGCTGTTGTGTAATAACAAATAAAATGCTAATTGTAATAACTAAGTCTAAAAATTATATTATGCACGAACAACAAAAAAAAGAAGTGGTATTATTTCCATAGAAGCTACAGAGTGTTACTCAAGAAAAAAGTTGCATAAAATTATCATAAAAAGTTAAAATCAAATTACAGTAAACAACATCCGCAGCTTCATTACACTACTGCACGTCTGGAACTGAGCATAGGATCCCTGCTCAGATAGAAATTGTTAAATTTATTTTTCTAAAATGTTGTTTTGACCATGTTCGGAGTTATAGGGGAGAGAAAAGTAATGGCGAACCCCACGTTCGCCATTACTCCACTCTCCCCTATACTAGAATCAGAACCGCTTGAAATAAATACTTTGTAAGTATCATTACTTTCTTTAGGATAGTTTAATCTAATTGCCACAGTCAATGTATGATCATAAATTGTCACACGTCAGCTCTGCATCCCGACAAGAGCATCCTTTTTATTGCAACTTGTTGCACATTTATAATTAATAGAATTTAATACGCATCTAGAGTCACTTTATTTGGCAGCTATTTTATCATCGGTTCATCGCCATATATTTATTAATTATTTAAAATATGTATAAAAAAAATAAATACAATTTTGCAGTGTTTTTAATGCTTTTATTTTAGTTAAGAAACTTTTAAAAAAGAAAATGCATAAAAAACTGATAAACTTAATCAATTCACCCGTGAAAACCTGTGAATAAATGAAAACCGACAACAGCAGTTACAAAAGGCCCCAATAATCAGCTACTTTTCTCATTTAATTTTACGTCTTTTGTTTTGATTACCAGTAGCAATTAATACCTTAATAGTAAAATGTTTGATAGAATAACCGCAATTAAAGTAGCCCCCTTGACTGTAGTGGGGTTTATGGCCTTAAGAAGGTAAATTGAAATAATATTAAAAAGAAAAAACTATATATATATATATATATATATATATATATCAGGCAACCAAAAAAGTTATTGCGGTTAATCCTAATTGCCTATTTCTAAGAAATGTATTAAGAAAACTGGTTGTGGTGGTGGTGGTGGTGGGGGGGGGGGGGATGATTTTGCATATAAATTAAAGCTTGTTTTAAGGAGAATCAATCAGTGTGTTTCATTAGTTTTATTAGTGCATTTTAAATTTAAAAGTCTTAAGTGGAGTATTGCTGTGTCAGATACGATAATTCGCGCCTGTTTACTTTATGAGTTCAAACTTGGAATCAAAGCTGCAGAAGTTTGTCGTAAGATATGCACTGCTTTTGGGCAAGGTACTATAGCAGAACGGACGGGTCAAAAGTGGTTAAAAAATTTTCTTCTGGAAATGAAAACTTTGAAGATGAACAAAGATCTGGAAGACCATCCATCGTAAACAACGAGGATATCAATTATTATTATTTTATTTTATTTTATTTTGCCGTTTAACAAATTTGAAGGCATAATTTGCCTTATCGCCAAGCACCGTGTTACAATTTATAATTTTTACAAAGTTGCTTCAAGAATATATAACATAAAAGAAAAATTAAATGAATGTTTACAAAAGATATATAATAAATAAAGTAAAATATCGTTTAATACATAATATCATAAATAGATTGAGTAAAAGTAAGAGTTAATATATAAAACTTTATATATATTTTAAGTAAATATATAAAAGATAAAGTAAAATATCATAACTAGATGAGGTAAAAGTAAAAGTGAATATATAATAACTTTATATATATAAATACGCACAAAAAATAAAATAAAAAGCGAGAAAATGTGATTTTTGATAATGATTATTGTCAAAAAATTTTAACCTTTTTTTTTTTTTTTTTTCTTTCGAATAATTACGAAAATACGAATAATTAACTTGTTTTTCAGTTTTTAAATTATATATCTGATCTATTTTTAAAAGAAAGACTTATAATAATATAAATGAAGAGATTTTTTTTTTCCGGAAACAATGTTTGGAAATCTTTTCCACCAAAGTGGTCCGCGAATCTGAATGGAATAAGAAACTTGTTTAGAATAAGATTTTGGTATAACAAAGTTGTTAGTGGAAAATCTTGTAGCATATTTATGGTCTTTAAAATAAGTTTCAAATTAAGTTACAAATCAAGCTTCAAAATAAAAAGTTCAAAATAAGTTTCAAATCAAGCTGGCAATCGAGCAGGACTCCAGTCAAACATGTCAGGACCTTGCTTAAGATTTTATGTGAGTGATGAAACTATTCGTTTACATTTGCACCAACTTGGAAAACGTTGGAAGTTGAGAAAATGGGTACCTTATGAGTTGAGTGAAACAAACAAGCTAAGCACTTAACCATTTGTTCTTCGTTGCTTTCCCGCCACAGTTTAGTGCCATTTTTTGACCGGATGTTGACGTGCGACGAAAAATGGATTATGTACTGTAACAAAAAACGAACATATCATTGGCTAGCCAGTAACGATCCAGTACCGATGATTCCTAAACCAAGCATTCATAAACAAAAGGTTTTACTGTGTGTATGGTGGACTACAGCAGGTATTGTTCACTATGAGTTGCTACCAAGTGGACAAACCATTACTGCTGAGATATACTCAGCCCAATCGGACAGAGTTTCGGTTGCTCTTTAACAAAAACAAGCAACTTTGGCAAACAGAAAAG
This sequence comes from Hydra vulgaris, assembly GCF_038396675.1. Taxonomy (NCBI): domain Eukaryota; kingdom Metazoa; phylum Cnidaria; class Hydrozoa; order Anthoathecata; family Hydridae; genus Hydra; species Hydra vulgaris. Next base: position 78,355,156 of record NC_088931.1, read on the forward strand.
GTGTTGTATTCCAGCAGGACAACGCCAGACCGCACACCGCAAAAATCACGCGGGAAACTCTAGCACGTTTACAATAGGAGATTCTACCTCACCCTCCGTATTCACCAGATCTTGCGCCAAGCGACTATCGCCTGTTTTTGGCCCTGGATAATCATATGAAGAATCGACAGTTTCGAAATAGAGAAGATCTTGAAAATGAGTTAATTCAATTTTTTAGCTACCAAACTCAAGACTTTTATAAAAATGGAATATACCAGCTTGTTTTACAATGGGCGAAAGTTATTCTTGTGAAGGAGACTATTTTTATATATTATAAATATATATATATATATGCATGTATGTATTACATATTCGGTCGACGGCATTTTGGTAGTAATAGTTAATAATTACATTCACATAATACCAATTGCGTTTGAAAGTTAGAGGCGCGTGACATTTTAAATGGTGAAAAAAGTCGATGATTGTATACCTATTTTGCGATTATAATTGTGTTTGCAATACAAATTTTTTTAAATGAAATATGGTAGGTATTTAGAAAATACATATAAAAATTGAGAAGAATAAGTTTAAAAATAAATATCCATAACTTCGATAAAAAATGAAATGTCAAAAAACTAACAAAGGTTTTCAAAAAAAAAATTTCAAAGAAAACTTACAAAATTGAATTAAAAAAAATATACTACAATAAATTAAAATCATTTGACTTTTTAAAAAACATATATACTGATAACAAATTATCAAAAATAACTAAGACTTTAAAATAAGTCCTTACAAAACGAACACCAAGTGAAGTTTCAAAAACGCGGCACGGAATCCAATTGAAGAAATTGGTAGCGCAAAACACACGTACGCACACATCTAATTTATGAAGGTATACCAAATGAGAGTTTTCGACAAAATATCCTAGCAATTTACAAAGCTTTGTGCTATACCCTACTAGATAATGCCTTTTCGTCACTTATAAAAATTAATTCATTTCACGATAAAGTATATTATACTAGTGAAATTTCTTAATTGTTAAACTTCCCAATTCAAAAAATGAATTAGACACGAGTGTTTTAAAGACTCGGTCGTGGTAATATTTTATTCTGCTTTGATTATCAAGAAGACGTGTAATTTGCCACACAGATTTATTTCCATATTATTTGCAAAAATCTATACAAAAAAAAATATTCTGTTTTTTATTAATAATATTAAACAAAACGAAACGATAGTTATGTAAATTGATTTTTGTAAGGAGTTCTAACACTTATTTCCTAAAAACTGCAAAAAAAAACTTTGAAACTTTTTCGATACTGTTATTACATAATATAACCCAATGGGCATTTGGTTCTAAAAAGACGTTTTATGAACGTTCAAAAGTCATTCTGAACGTCTTTTAAACGTTCATAAGAAGTCTTTTTAGGACCAAGTGCCGGCTAGGAAGCTAATAGTTCATGAACGGATTGCGGTCTATATATTAGTTTCATAAAATTATGTCATCTGCAAAAAAAAAGAAGTTTAATATCTTAGTTTAATATAAATTAATTTCACGAAAGCCTTTATGTTTAATTTTAGCCAGTACATTAAACGTAGAAATAATGAAAAATCATTTTTCTTGATAATTCTCAATGGTTGAAATTCCAAATAGGTTGGCAACAACTGAACTTTCCGAGTTTTAATTTTTTGCATACCACACTTCTTCTCAACATAAATTCTGGTCTAACATGTAAATAGCTCTCAATATAAAAAGTTTTAAAATTCAATAATATGATGATATTGTTAAATGACAACTTCGTAGTGTCATTGTCAGAGACCAAAGGAGATATTTAAATAGAGATCACAATAAAAACCTCATTACTCTAGTAAGATGACTAGACAGGTACAGTATAAAATATTTTATAATAAGATATTTGAGTATGGCATTTAAAGTAAAGCTTTAGAGGCGAGATTTGACATCATTTTTTTTATTTCGTTAATATCATTTTTCATATCTCTATCTTTATCTGTTTAGATAAAGATATAGGTTTGTAGAACTGTGCTGTCTAGACTTAAAAAAACATATTCCGCTTGTCTGTTTCTTGCAACATGCAGCTTACATACGAGATTTATAATAGTAGATTTAAGGTAGTAATACTTAAAAAAGAAATTATAAATAAGATTACTGTCTATTTATATATTAATCTCCCGTTTTCTTTAAACCAATTAAATTGTTGTAATGCGTTTATAACTTCTCAATTACTTTATCAAAAGGAATTTTATCGAACGTTTAAAGTATTATAACTGATAGTTTGATAAACAGTAAATTAACATTCAAATAAACTATTCAATCGTCAGAAAAAAAGTTAGTTCTTTATAAATAACACCGAAAGACAGACTTATAACTGACGTTTTATCAACCAATATTTTTTTAAACATTTACGCTTCTATTGCACGTTGCGTACAAGATTTGTAAAAAATATTGAAACAAAAGCAAAACTTGTTTTAATTACTAATTACCATATGTAATTGCACTAATTATACTTTTGCATTAATTAAGAGGAATTTTAAAATAAATTTTTAAGTTATTCATAAATTTTGTATTCATCATACTTATACTAAACAAAGTTTATTATTATTTTTAAATTTACTTATCTAGGTAAACAAAATTTATTATTCGTTATAAATTTATTTATCTAAATAAACAAAATTTATTATTCGTTACAAATTTATCTAAGTAAACAAAATTTATTATTCGTTATAAATTTATTTAAATAAACAAAATTTATTGTTCTTTATAAATAACAATTGTTCTATATTTATTTTTTATTAAAGCCATTTTGAAAAAGACCGTTCTGCCTCGCAGCTCTTTATATGTATAGTTAGGTAATTTTTAGAAATGTATAAAGATTTGGAAATATATTAATAAGGTTTTTTTCAAAATTTAGTGTCAACATTTTGGAAGCAGTGATACAATCATTTTGTTTAAAGCGTATCATATTTAAATTATGCTGAAATTGAGTGCATTCACCGTATTGTTCTTATCCGGTATCATTTTTATATAATGACATACCGGACTTCATTAATTTAAGTTCAATAACTGAACCTCTTTTGCCCTGTTCATTAAAAATTTGAATTTATCTCCAATATCCTTATACACAATATCTCTATACAAAACTTCCTTTCCAGTAAAAATATCTCTTTTTTTTTCTCCATCTGAATATATATTATTGTTCTTACACTTTTATGCGTATCACTAAAATTTTCTTCGACTTCTGGACACATTTTGGCTGCTTTATTCTCAAAGTCTTTTAATTTCGACTCGGAATCTTCGCGTAAAAATTTTATGTATAACTTCAGTGAATGAAGCAAAGTGTATCCTTCATATCTATCCTACATATATCTAAACCAGGAGTTTGTAGTATTTTGTTAGTTTTATTAAGTTGCTATAAGATTATTTCTCATATTACAGTTAAAACTGCTGTTTCCCGCTTTGTAACTTTTTATATAAACTTTTTGCCTCTAATTTACAATCTACTTTTTAAGAATTTTCATCAAATATATATTTAAGGGTTGCGAGTATTTTTTGATGGCTAAGTTTAATCACATGAACTGACTCATAATGAGAAGACCATCTAGTGGAGCTTAAATTTTTAAATAAAAATGCCAGTGATGCTCCTTTACTTAAAATTTTCCAACAGTGTGGGAATGCAGAGAAATTAGTTTAAATGTGTTGAAAAGTTGAGAAATATTATGTTATATCTATTACAACGCAAACTCCGCTAATGCATTCATTCTTTTTATTCGTGCTTGTAAGCCTGTATATTTTCCACACATGTTTGATGTGTTACCGCATGATTCCCTACGAATGTTTTCAATAGAAAGACCTGCGTTATTTAAAAACTTAAACACTTCTGTAAATAGAGTCTCGCTCGAGAGATTTTTGATCTGTTGAAAGGCTGTTATCGTAATCGATCTGTAGAAAGGCTGTAAATCGTTCAAATTATTTTCGTTTATAAAAGTATATTAATATTATTGCCAGCTGACCTGTATAAGCGTTTGGCGTGGAATCTACTATAAGGGTATAATATTTTGCATCAATATCGTTTACCTGCTCAATAATTCGTTTTAAATTATTTTTTCCCATGAGCTGTACTATCTCTTCACATACAGTTATGGATACGTAAGGAGTAGATTTAATCGCCCCATTTTTACACTTTGTTAGATGTTCTTTTAAGAAAGGATCGGATTCTGAAATCAGTTCCATGAGGCCCATGAAATTTCTATTTTGTGGAGAGCCCACTTTTTTGATGACCTTGTAGTGGCAAACCTATTTCAGATAAAACTTTTATTTAATAACTAAGCCAGGATCTTAGAGCCGTTTTTCGTAAATTTACTAAAACAACTTCTTTATAATTTTGATTAGATTCTACATATGAATCAGTATCTTTTTTATTTTGGAAAAACAAAGTTTAGGCAAAAATCGACCAACTCAGAACTAACTAACTTTGGCCAATATCACAATAGTTTACTCTTACATCAATAATATTAGTAATTTCTGACAATCTCTTCTTGCATTCTACCCTTGTCTCTGTCCTGAAAATGATTTTTGGCTTGGCATTTGTTATCTACATTGCCCTCAGCAGTATGCATTTCAAATAGTTCTACATCATCAGTTACACTTACCTCTTCCGAACGTAAAGTTCGGAAGAGGTAAATGTAATTTTAGACAAAACGTATAAAGTACGTTTTGTCTAAAATATTTTCAGTGGTGGTTTGTTGTTATCTTATTCCTTAGCGCAGCGCAGGCGGACATTAGTTTGTAGTTTGGTGCTTGGACTCTTTCTCCTTGTGAGATCCACTACTGGATCAATATAGCGAATGCAATACATTTTGTTGCAGATGTTTTTTTCAATATGGAAGAATTACATTCGTTAATCCAATATGCATTGCTAAAGCAAAAATTTAATTCCAAAATTTCTTAAATCATATAAACGAGGTTTAAAAAGATATAAGTTTGATTTAACATTAAATCTCGCTTAATATAAACCATATTTTTAATAACGACGTCATTATATATATGGATGCAATATAGAATGCTGTAATATAGAGTATAGATTGAACTTTCTAAAAAACATATTATTAGTAAATCTATGTTGCTAGCAGCTAGTTAAAAATGTTTTGTCAAGAGACCTACTAATACTATTTTACCCCCACTCAATCTTATTTTAATATATCAGTGGCTTTTGTAGCAATGAAAATATTTTATACATTGCGATAAAACTAGCAGTTAAGTAACGAATAATATTTAATATTTATAAACTTTTGAGTGATTTTTTTTTTAACGTTTAAAATCCTTTTAGTTATCGACTTATATAGTTTTATCTTTTTAGGGGGTGCAGTGGTAAATCAAAGTTTGTAATAAAACTAAAATTGCTCACTCAATTTTATGGATGATAAACCGTATTTAAAACCATTTAATATTTTATTATATAATATTATACGTTTATATAAAATTTTTTATTATTTTATTTTTGTAAAATTTTTAATTGGTCGTTAGCTTTTTTAGCAAGTAAGACGTTTTCAGAAAGTTCTACATCAAAGTGTTTTCTTTAATAAAAAAATCCAGTGAACTTCCAGTGAAAAAATGTTCCAGAACCAAGTGAACTTCCAGTTAACTTTTCCAGTGAACTTCCAGTAATCTTTTCTAGCAAACTTTCATGTTTAAATATAAAAATTAAAGTTTAGTAAATTTGCTTTAGCGTTTTTTTTTTTGGAAGTTGTAATTTTGTTTATAAAACGTTTATAAATATTTTATTAAAATATTTATAAACGTTTCAATTCGATAAAAATGGTTATAAACAATGAATGTGATTAAGACAAACTAAGCAGAGAACCATAAAAAATTTTAAGATAACATTAATTTTAAATATCTAGTGTTATAATTACAAAGTCAAGGTAAGCTCAGAAACACAATTTTATTTTCAATGAAATTTTCTTCAAAAACTAAAAGGTGAGTTTACTATTATTAAGTTAGGTAGCCTGATAGTCGAGAACCAAATTAATTTTTTCTTGTCTTTCAAAATAAATGGAGTTAATAATTTACTTTTTCGAATACTTTTTTAAGGAAAAGTATATACCCAGCCAGCAACAGCAAACGGGCACCGTATTGTTTTTATCTGAAACGGAATTTAGATAGGCGCGAGTTCTGGTTTCTAGATGGGTCCCGAACGGTTTAAAAATCACTTTAAACTTTGCATCTGGTAATGAAATGCGCTACAAAATCTGGGATTTTGACGGGTTTTCCGTTTGGGGCCCATTTGGGATAAAACAAAACTTCAATAAAATGCGTTAAGTGGTTGCCATTTAAAATTCAAACTTTTCGTGGAAAACTTGTATAAATATAAACAATACAACGAGTATAATTATAGTTATAATTAAAGAAAAGTTAATTTTTTTACTTTAAAAAAGTTTTTCTTTTATTTGGTTTTTATTTTATATTTAAGAATTATTATTTTTTCATAGAATTGTATCAATAGCATTCACGCTTATTAAGTTTTATGAAAGGAGGAAATCCACACAATAAAAAGTTGATATCTTGATTTTTATTGTTGTTTTACTTGTTTTTATTGTTCCCTTGAACATAAATTCTTTGCAATGTGAATGGCTTTTAGTATTATAAAGGTAATTCAATAACATTTTGGCCTCATAAAGGAAATAATTTTTATATAAACTTACAGTTCATATAAAATACAATTTACATAAATATATATAAATTGTATTTTATATAAACTGTTAGTTCATATAATTAAAAGTATATGTTTATGAACTGTAAGTTATTACTGTAACTGTTTTAAGTTATAAATGTAAGCTATAGCAGTTATAAATTTATGAACAACTTACTTTATAAGTTGTAGCAGTTATAACTGTATACTATAACTGTTTAACTACAGTTAAACAGTTATAAAGTAAGTTATAACAATAAAAAGTTATAACTGTAAGTAAAGCAAATGTATATGAACTGTAAATTACAGTGTAAGTTCATATGAATATTCAACTGTATATATATGTATACTATACTATACTATACTATACTATATATATGTATATATATATACATAATTTAGTAAAAACACTTATCTAATTTTTGATTACTTCAACACTGTGTTTCACCATCAGTAGGTTCATCAGGAAGAAGAGATTCTTCCTGATGAACCTACTGATGGTGAATCACAGTGTTGAAGTAATCAAAAATTAGATAAGTGTTTTTACATTTTTAGATTTACAAAATTAGATAAGTGTTTTTAATTTATTATTGCTCTGTTCTTTTAGAACATTGAGCACTCTGTTTGTAAAATACACTAACATAATTTATATATTTATATATATGTATATATATATATATATATATATATATATATATATATATATATTTATATATATATATATATACATATATATACAAATATATATAAATTATGTTAGTGTATTTTACAAACAGAGTGCAGAAGAAGATTTAAAATTGATCTTCAAAAAAAGAGAGTTTAAAATTGATCTTCTAAAGGAAATTAAAATTAAACATCTGATGAATTCTCGAAGAGCAATTAACTGAATCAAGAAAGCTAAGTTTATAAATATTGTTCAATTAGCAAAATCAGCTGAAAAAGTAAACATCACTAGTATCCAATCAATTTATAAATAGCGCTCAAAATCACATAAAAACTAAAGCCAAATTACAAACAAACTGTGATGGAATTTGTTAATCAGCTGCTTCCTAATGCTACAGATCTTTCAAAGTGCTTATAAAAGAAATGCATTTTTTTTATTTTTTCAGTGCAAAAGATACAGCAAATGTTGACTAAACAAGGTAAACAAATTCAGTGCAGAAGATACAGCAAATGTTGACTAAACAAGGTAAACAAAGTTCATTTAATTTAACATACGGTATGATAGATATTTTTTTATTGAGTTACCCTAATTAAATTTATTTAATGTTAGTAATATTTACAAAAATAAGAGTAGTAATGTTTGTATTTCTTGATTAGTCAGACTTCTGTAGACATTGTTCAAGTATTTCAAGTGTTTAACATTATAAATCAAATATATGTGTTTTTTTGTTGTTCTTTTTTTTTGTTTAACTTTTTTTATTCCATACTTTGTTTAAAAAAGTTTTCATAATGCCATTTTCTTATATAATTATTTTATGCAAGCAAAATGACTATGTAAAAATATAAAGTTTACCCACTATCAGATCTAAATATAAAGTATTATGAAATGTTTTCACAAAATTAGTTCATTTATATGCGTCACCTGCATTTTGGTATCATATAAATATATTTTGTTTGTGTATAGCAAAATAGGTTTCAGAACCATGCTCTAACTTTTTAGGGCCCTCTGCAGAAAAGATTGATATCTATTAAGAGTTTTCTCAAAGACTTTATAAAAAGTAATTACCTAAAGACGCCATGAAAAAGAAGCATCTCTTATGGGTAATGAAACACAACACGATGGGGAAGAAAATGCTATTGATTTATTTATTCTGATTAAATTTAATAATGTTACCAATAAATCTCGTAATTTAAACGTTAAATTCAATTTTCTGAGAAACTGTTTAAATGAAGTTTCATAGTTAAAATCTTCATAGTTAAAAAATTTTTTACTTGAAGAGTGTTAGGCAAATATCATTAAAATTATACAATATATTAAAGTATAAATGTAGTAATATAATATTATAAAATATAATATTTTTTTTACAGCACTAATTGAAACAAGATATTGTATCAAGAATGAGTTGCTTAAAGAAGTAGTTTTAACAACGATTTAAAAGTTTTTAATTCGGAGACAATCGTGGCATGATTACAGAACTGCCAACATTATTATTACATTTTTATTGAGTAATTTTATAAACAATTCTGCAATCATGTATCGTCTGTCTTGGTCATATACTTAATTACTTATTTTCTTTATTTTTACTATTTCCGAATCAAGATTCGGTTATGCCATAGTTATTATGAAGTGAGCTGTGAAATTCAGCTTCATCTTAAACCATGATGAACTTAAACTTACTTAATTGCAAAACTTAAATTCCCGTTTATTATATTATAATTCCCTTTTTTTATTAATGAAACATTCATTATAAATATCCGTTCAATATAAGTATCCGCTTCTAAAAGTGGTATTTGTCTTATGTGATGTTGAGATTTAGTGTACAAATTAATTATTTATTTATAAATTATAAGTTATAATATTATAGTTTATAATATATTATTATAAATGATTAAGAATAAAATAAATAAAATCATCAAGCGAGAAAGTCTAGATACATGTCCAGGAAAAAGAAGATCTGGAGGAGCTCGTCGCATTGAAGCAGAAGAAAAAAAAAGGAGATGAAATCATTTCAAATTACCAAAAATAATGAGCTTTTTCTCTCCTATTCAATGAAAAGATATAAATAGTTTTTAATTTTTATTATCTATATTTTAAAATTTTAATTTTTAAATTACTAGAAGGCAAATAAATCTATAAAATTTTTAAATTTTAATAGGTCAGAAAAAATCTCTTTCTTTATGTAAATTAGTCCCTTCTCCTGTTCTTAATGAAATTCAAGATAAAAATGCCAACACTTTGGTCCACGAATCACAGGAAGTGCAGATGCAAGAGCGCGTTGATTGTCTGCATAGTTCAAATGACTTTCGCGATGACAACGCTGAGCCTAGATCAAATAATAATAAAAGCAACAACAATCCTGCTGATTGGAACCGTGACAACTTGGAGTTGATCATCCATATCTTGTCAAATCCGCCCAAAATAAATATAGAAAAAACTGTCTTCTCATCCTTAGAGTACCGTGATTCTGGAGAAATCCAGAGACTTCGTTGAGCTCATTCGGACTTTAAGTCTGAACAAGCTCGTTCGAAAGGAAAATGAAGAATGAAGAAAAGTATTACGCAATTGGCTTCACTTTTCAAAAGAAAAAAAAAGCATGTACTGTGTACCTTGCTATTTTTTTGGAAAATCTAAGAGCAGCTTATGTGAAAAGAGGATTCCGGAACTGACGACATGCTAAAACCACCTCTAGTGAACAAGAGTAGATGATAGAGCAATTTTGTCTGCTCTTATTCTTATTCACTAGGGGAAATTTTGGCATGTTACCAGTTCCGGAATCTTCTTTTTTCACATAAGCTACTCTTTAATTTTCCAAAAAGTAGCTTGGTACTTAGTACATGCTTCCGTTTTCTATTGAAAACTGAAGCCGATTGCGTAATACTTTTTTTGATTCTTTATTTTCCTTTCGAACGAGCTATGCCATTGCCGCATTCTTATCTCGAAGTGAAGTAGTCATGGAAAGGATAAGTTTAAAGTTCACCAAGCAATGCCAGACTGAAAAAGAGCATTGAACCCAAGTTCTACGACGAACAACCAAAGTTATCAAGCATCTCTCTTCTAGATTTGTGCGTAATATACAGAAAATTTAAATACATAAATTTAAATTAATAGTTATAAATACTTTAATTGAATCACACTTACCACGTGATATCATTTATCAAGTAATAATGCTGCCTAAATTCTTTTTTTATAAATTGAAAATAATTAGATATTTTGTTAATTGTTCATTCTCAGAGGATTATTATTCCACGAATCAGACGAAAAACTAGAATCGATACGCAGCGGAAATTTTATTGGATGTATTGAGCTATTAGCAAAATTTGATCCTCTCCCAACACTTGATAACTCATGGAAACAAAAGAAAAGGAAGTACCTCATTTATTTTTTTAAGAATATTTTTATTTAATTTTTATTATTATTTTTATTTTTAATTAATTTAATTATTTGTGAACTCATACACTTGATATTCGCCAAGGTTTTGGAGTTTATAGGTAATATGATTGTCCTTAAGTAACATGTTGTAGCATACCTTTTTTATTTACTTCAAACATAGTCTCTTAGTTAGCGAAATAAAATTTGCGAAATATTTTTAAGTCATCATTGATTCTACTTCTGTTGTGTAACATATCGATCAACTCAGCTTTCTGCGTTATGTTTTACAAAACAGAGAAACAGTTAAGCGGTTCTTAGCATTTATTCCCATGCATAATCAGTTTGCAGTTTCCATGCTTGAAATCGTTTTTAATGAGTCAGATTTGTATGAGATCAATATTCAAAATTGAACCTTGCAGGAGTGCCGCAAAATTCAACGGAATTACTGTTAATTTCTTTAGCTTTCATCAAGAAATTTATAACTTATTTTTTGCATCAACGCAGTGATGGAATGTCTTATAATCAAAGTTCCCAGCTGGAATACGTGTTAAGGTTCCCAAGACTCTCTCAAAAACTTTTTTTTGTTTTAACATTTTCGCTTCCAACAAGGCTGCAAGCAACCACTATTAGAGTTGGAAGTTACTAGAAGAGAAAAGAAGAAGATTGTAGCGCAAGATAGCGATTGACAGACAACTTAAAGGATTGCAAATTGTATAAATCAGGAAAGCAAGATAAAGGAAGCGAATTCTAAAGAACTGATGGTTGAGGAAATAAACTAGACAAATAAAAGTTTTTGGAGCACTTAAGAACAGTCACAGAAAAAGGATGAGACTTAATTGAATGAAGGGTAACACGAGAATAAATTTTAGTAGATGGCACAAGAGACGCTAGTTCTTTAGAGCTAGCGTCTCTTGTGCCATCTACTAAAATCTCTTTTTTTTTTCTACAAATACTATAATGGGCAGTGCCCATTAAAGTATTTGTAGAAAAGAGAAAGAGAAGCAATATTACGACGATGTGATAATGGTTGGATGTTGGCTGCAAGATCAGGTCCAACTATGTTTACAATACGTTTTTGCACCTTGTCTAAAAGATAAAGGGCATCATTAGAAGAACCGCCCCAGATATGGCAACAGTATTCCATACAAGGCAAGATTTGAGATTTATAGAGTTAGAGAATAAAATCCGAAATAAGAAAGTGTCGAGCTCGATAAAGAGATGCAATCTTAGCAGATGCTAATTTTGCAACAGATTTGATATTTGGCTTCCAAGAAAGATCAGAAGTAAGAGTTAATCAGAGAAGATGAAGAGTGGATGACTCATTGAATACATTATCGTTCGTAAATATAGGAAGATCTAAATTATTGCAATAACAAGAATAAATGGTAGTATCATAAGCAAACAATGCCACCATGGATGTCAAAATACGTGGAAGATTGTTAATGTAAATTAAAAAGAATATAGGACAAAGGATAAAACCTTGAGGAACCCCTGAAGTTATAGAATATGAAGAAGAGTGTTGTCCATCAAGGAAAACTTTTATACTACATTTAGAAAGGAAGAATTCAATAAACTTAATGATGTTGCCAGATACTCTGTAAGAAGAAAGTTTATGGAGAAGACCAACATGCCAAACTTTATAAAAAAGCTTTAGAAACGTCAAGAGCCTTAATCTCTCCACCTTTATCTAATGCACGATAAAATCTATTGGTTATTACTATTATCAAATCAGTTGTAGAACGAGAAGATCGAAATCCATATTAATGATCTGAAAGTAATTTATTAGATTCAAAATGAGAGATTAAGCGTTTGTTAATTAAAGATTTAAAAACCTTGCTAATAATAGGAAGAAGACTAATGGGACGGTAGTTAGACGAGTCAGATCGCTCTCCAGAATTTTTGAAAATAGGGATAGCATGTCCTGCTTTCTAGCAGGCTGGAAAACAAGACTCTGATAAGCACTTATTAAATAGTTTTAAAAGTATAGACGACAGCTCCGGAGAACACTTCTGCAAGACTATAACAGGTATAGTTTCCGGATCACAAGCTGTAGAAAAGTCTAAGCAGAAAATCGCTTTAGATACAGAAACTGTTGTGATATGAATATCAAGTAATTGATCAACCTGTTTGACGGCTAAATCAGGTAGAATGCAACTAGTGGACTTAGGAGATGATATTGATAAAAAGTTTTTAGCAAATAATTAAGCTTTGTCTTTAGGTGCAATGACCAAGTCTGAACCATACAAGAGAGGTGGATTAACAGATTTGTCCTTATCATTGACACTTTTAAAGATTCTCCAGAAGTCACGAAAGCCTAACTTTTGAGATGAAATACGAAATTTCATGGCCTGAGAATAGCGGGCTTTGTCGTTAGACAAAACCTTTTTACAACTGTTTCTAGCAGTAATAAACAGACGTCTGTTTTCTGGAGAATTGTTTTGCTGATTGATATTAAGTAACGGTTTTGATTTCAAATTTTAGCAGCACAATGTGAGGATAACCATGGAGACGAGCAAGGCTTGACCTGGAATCTTTGAGAGGGAATGAAAGATTCTATGCAGCCTGTATCCACGAAGTTGAAAGAAGCACATTTTTCAGCAGGAAGACGAAAGATTTCTACCCAAGAGATATCACGAAGAAAACCACGGAAAGAGTCCCAGTCAGCTTTAATTATTTAGTTAGTCAGCTCGCGCTGATGCTTGTTTAGTCATTGAAAAGGTTTATTTTATTTACGAGGTGATTAAGAAAATCATTTACGAGGTGATTAAGAACTTCTTAGAAAATCAAATAAAAATGAATTTCATTTGTGATTGTGCATACTTAATAACATATATTTTCTATATAAGCGCCTTTTCTTGATCTTAACAACGATCCTACTCAGAAAGCAAAAAACAAGAGCAGAGGCCTTTGCAGTTTGCTTTTCTTGAGAATCTTTGCAGTATGGATATCTTGGAGATCACTTGCAGTTCACAAAAACTTGTTGACCGATATCCTATTGATCTTAACTCTCACTTATTGAACGAATGTCTTCATTTTGGAGCTTTTGTTCCGACTGTGATAAGTGATGAAAACCGCAAACAAAAACCTGCAATGTTGGATCTTTTAAAACTAATTAGATATAAGAATCTTGAACTAACTTTCTTTAACAATAAATTAGCCCTTCAATTCTTCTTGACCACTGCTGCAACAAATTGTTCTGGAGAACGCTCATTCTCAACATTAAAAAGGATGAAAAGTGTTCACAGCTCAACTACAGGTGTAAATACAACATAAAAAATACTTATAATATAAAGAACTCTTTATTAAATATGTCTTGAAAAAAAACAATCTTAATTAATAGCAGATTTATATATTTTCCAATTGTTAAAGTTACATATAATCTATTATTCATTCATTATTTAATAGGTCTGGAAAGTCTTTTAGATCTAGTGTTCAAACAGAAAACCGGGTATTGGATTCTATCAACCTAGAAGATATCATATCTGCATTTTCAAGCTTGAAATGCAGAAGAATGGTGTTTTAAATCCTATACTAATTGCAGCGTTTTTTTAATAATAAATAACGCGAGATGCTTGTTTATGTACAAAATTAAACACATTATAAAGTATTGTTGAAAAAATATTTGTATTAGAAGGTACAAATATTAAACAAGTTACTTAGAACCCATTCCTAAATTACAAAGTTAGCTCATTTCAGTCGTAGAGGTTTTTCTTTTACTTAAAGAATGGTTACATTATGAGGTAAATCTTTACCCACCATAACTGATAATGACACTTGCTTATCCCTAAAATGATCGACGTTTTTTAACTAACTCATCAATTTTGACGGGCAGAAATTTGGAGTAAGACATAGGTACTTTCCATTCGCCATTAGCTAATTTGACAAATAAGGCAGTCACAAGTTGCGGTTAATCTTGTTGATGGCTTTATCAAAATGGATTGAAAGTTGAAAAGCTGAGTGTATTTGTAATGTTTGTATTGCACTACATTGTACTACAAGCATTGTCTTTATTTGTTCTTTTTCCAACTTTTCAAGTTAAAGTTTACAGTTATCATAAACTACCGAAGCAATTCTTTATCTTTGAAGTTAATGTTTTTTTGAATTCATTTCATTTGAGTCTCTGACAGTTCTTGGTCTGCTTTTTTCATGCAGAGAATAAAAACTGTTCTCCTCCGGTCTTCATTTGTTTTTGCTGAGTTCGGTATTTTGACTCTGGTAGCTTTTAATAGTGGAATTTAATGAGAAACTGTCTTCTTACAGAATTTAAAATTGTTTTGCTTACACTTTTTACCGAAGAACGCTTAAAGCGCAAAACCGCACAAGCTACCACTCAAAGCGTAAACTTGCACATGTAAGCTATGACTTTCTGCATACAATTTGGCATGGAATCCACTAAATTTTTACAAATGTTTTGGATTTCTGTGTCTTCAATCCAAATCTAAAGGGTAGTAGTCAAGCTTAGTTTCAGTTGAGCAGTCATGTTTTCGCAGTCTTTTTTTTACAATTGCCCAGAGATTCTCGATTGGATTAATATCTGGGGAGTTGCCAGGCCATTTAAGTGTTTTAACATTATTTTTTACCATGAATTTCTTGACTTTTTTGGATGTATGGCATGTGGCTAAATCCTGGTGTAATATTCTGTTTCCATTTGGAAACACTTTTATCATCTCTGGAATTAAATGTGTTTGCAGAACCTCAATGTAAGTGTCAGAGTTCATCATGCCAGTAACTGGGTAGAGTCTTCCTGGTCCAAAAGCAGAGAAATAACCCCAAAATATCTTCTTTTCTGGATGCTTGGCATATTGTTCAAAGTGTCCGGGTTGTAAAGGCTCACCATCAGAACGACGAACAATCTGTGACTGCTGGCCTTGCACTTGTGATTCATGTAAAAACTTTGACTTGTGATTCATTTTTGCACGTATAATTCATGTGAAAACTTTGCACTTATGATTCATCTAAAACACTTGTGTCATCCGAAAATAAAACCTGCAATCAATAAATAAATAAGTTAACTGTTATCAAGTCTCTTCAATTCAATAGTTTTCGACCACATTTTCCTTGTTTTAATGGTGATACGCTGCCTGTTGTAATGTAACGCTTCTTAATCCGGCTAACTGTAGATTGGTTTACTGAACATAATATAGCTATATCCCGTTGAGATTTATCAGAATATTGAAGTAAAGTTAATATTTTAGATATTTTTCTTGGTGTAATGTCCACCTTTGTTTATTTACTTTTTTTAAACTTATTTATCCTTTTAATCACAGTTAAATTATAGAAAACACAGAGTAAAACAAAAAAGAAAAAGAAAAAAATGTTTAGTGCAATTAATTTGCACAATACTGTAGTTAAACTTTTTTTTTTTTTTAATGTGCGTTGCTTCGAAGATATATTGGTTTAGAAAAGAATCGTAAACAGCTTTGAAAAATTCAATTTTAATTGGTTTTTGATTGCCGTTTCCTCAAATACTTGATCAATTATTGTTTTATCGTCATTAGTTCTTTCAGCTCATGTAAATTATAGATTTTTCTAAAATTGGTAATGTTCCTTTTGCGTTTTTTTTTCTTCTCGTTCTGGTAATATATTTTTGTTAATAGGATTACAACAGCTTTTTTATTAAAGTTAAACAAGATGGATACCTTTTTTATCAACTTTGAACATAAAAACGAAAGTGTGATAAAAGTTAAGTTGAAAAACGTTGAGTATTTTAAGTTAATTAAATAGAAATTTATTCTATGAGAAGAATCTATATTTGCACTAATTCAATTTTAAACATATATTGTAGAATTAGAAGTTTATTTATATTAATTATGCTAGTGCAGCTCCAAGCAACGCATAATTACGTTAGTGCTGCTTCAAGCAACGCATAATTACGTTAGTGCTACTCCAAGCAACGCATAATTTAGATAACAATGAATTAAAGTTAAATGCATTTCAATAAAGTTTCGTTTAACGTGTTTGGCTTCGTTTAGCAAGCATATATCTATTTTGCATTATACTTATGTACGCTAAAACAAAATTTCCAATAATGCAGATCTAAAAAATAGTTGTTTTTTCATTAGTGTAATAAATTGTACGAAATGTTTAAATTTTTTCTTATATATTTTTATTTATATCGATTTTTAGCGATCTCGTAATAGATTATTATACTATAAGTTATAATATAATAATCTATTATGAGGTATAATATTCTCATGAAATAGCTATTATAAGATATATATATATATATATATATATATATATATATATATATATATATATATATATATATATATATATATATATATATATATTCAATATGCATTATCTCGAGATAATTTTAGAAAAGCTGATAGAAAACAATTTACATATGTTATGATTCATTTAAATACTTAACTTGTAAAGTCCCCTGGGGGACTTTACAAGTTAAGTATTTAAATGAATCATACTATACATAAATCATCTATATTCATACTATACATAAATAATCTATATTTATTATCACACTTTATACAATAATCTATATTGTTGTTCCTACTATATATAAATAAACTATATTTATCATTACATTTTATTCTATTTAAAGATAACTCCGATCTTTTCATATTTGCGCAATGATATTAAAAAACATTTGTTTATGAACAATTAGACAAATTTAATGAGTGATTTGTTAGTATCAAACTTTACTGAATGCGGATAAAACTGAATTTATCTTTTTCGTAATTTATTTTGTAATCCGTAAATTAAATAAAGCATCCTTTTAAAATTGCCAAACTTTGCTAATAAAGTTGCAATAATAAAGTTGCAACCATCAGCAAAATTTTCATATCTTAAGAGAAGCAAGCGCCTCATTCCACAAGTAAGCCGTCGACTATTTCAGGATTAATTTCCTTCCAATATTCTATCAAAATACTTTCGTGTGACTAAACTGTCATTGCTTATATGTTTAACAAAATACTCATTGATATTAACTAGAGGCTTCAGGAGGGTAATTGGCGTAAGTTAAGTAATTCTTTAAAGATTATCAACTTTCAAAAATAGCTTACCAAATGCTCCCCACCATCCTTTATCTGAAAAGGTTGGTCCCTCAAGATTTTCTACAATACGGCGGAATGGAAGTTTATTAATCTGAAGCAAGCAAAAGATTAAAAATATTTTCGAGAGGATCTTCCACAAAACAAAGCAATCCATTTTTCTATCCAGTCAATTAGTTGGAGATTAAGATATTTATCTCTTTCTACTAAATAATTGAATATTCCAATAGCGAATTGCTTGGCAACTGCTTGGTATTTAACCGACGGCAGTGATTTGTGGTGCAAACAAATTAAAGAATATTTTAAAATTAAACATTATAAATTCGCCTGATAATCAAATTCTGTTCCTCGATCGAAAGTTCTGAACAAAACTCAATAAAACTCTTTTTTCATGAATAAGTACTTAAATGACATAAACTTCCGTCAAATTTTCCAATACAACAAGTACTTAAGTTTTGTTCAACAGACATGTCAGGATAAATTTAAAATAGCTCTTATTCTAACTTCAATTCTAATTTTCGTCTTCTAATATTAGATGTTTGTGATAAACTTAAATATTTGAAATTAATTTAGAGAGATTTGTCCGCAGAATAAAAATATACTTACTCTACATGGCAATAGTTAATTTACGGACCTTCATGTTGTTTTTAAAATATCAAAGACTTTGTAGACCTAACTTAGCTCATAAAAACTCGATTTTTTTAGTTTATAGGAAAAATCTCTCCAAAATGATTTTTATTGTTTCCAGAAGAGTAAAACAAGCTCTTTCCAATAATGTAATTAAAAAAACAAAAAATAATTGCCCTATTTGAGTTTTAGGGGTTCAAACACACGTTATTTTAGGGTACTACGCTTTTGTCGCCATATTGCTTTCAAAATAAATCAGAAAAGACATTTATAAAAAAGCTGATTTTAATCCATATCAATATGATAGTACAAAGAACTTTTAGAAAAAATAACAATACTAAAAAACCTTTTGTTCCGGAGATATAACACAACAAAAAAAAGATAAAATTTATGGTGTTAAATTTGTGACGGCATTTAGTGAACCATAGACTAAAATGTATAAATAATATGAAACTTGTAACAATTTTTTTTGTAATCTCCATCTTCGGTTTACTAAAAAACCACGTTTTTAAGTTATATTTCCCTTTCATTACGAAAATATAAAACCCCAATAATACAATTTTTAGCTACAGACTGATATTAAAGTTTGGGTAAGCCTTACAAAATGTACCACAAAACCCTAAATAATAAACATTTTAATCTAAAAATTTGGCAATATTCATGAAACATCTTTAGTAACATACTGACGAAATTTTATCAAAGTTGGAGATGGTCGAGCGGGGAAAATTTCGGAAATTGGACCGTTTGGCGCAAAATGACCCATATACAGAGGTGTGAAAACTATTAGACTCAACTAGGTTTTTTTCAATAAAAATAGTTTTTATATTCTAAAAAGAATTTATTGAACAATTTAAAGTTACATTAATACTTTGTATGCAAGCCTTTAGCCTTTAGTAACTTGGTAACCACGCATAAGCTTAGTGGGTTGTCAACACTGCTATAAACATAAAAAAACTATAAATATAAACATAAAATCAGCTGTTGTAAGAAGAATTTTTACTGTAAATACATTCATCAATGTACATTCATCAAAAAAAGCTGAAGTTGAGTTTAATTAAATCATTATGGTTAACCATTAACATATTAATATTTATTTGCTATAACTTCCATTTTAAAATGTATAAAAAGTCTGATTACAAATTGTTTTATTTTTTTCTACAGATTTTGAGGTTATGGGAAGAACCAAAGATCTTTCACCTAGAAAAGTTGCTGTTACTAAAACATTGCTTGAAGAAAAAACGTATTCACAACGAGAAATAGCTTCAAGACTACAAATTTCACAGAAATCTGTAAGCCGTATCAGCCAGGCTATTAAAAATGGGAAAGATTACAATTCTGCACGACAAGGAAATTGTGGACGCAAGTCCAAAGTGAGCCCGAGAACCCTACGCAAACTTATCCATATGGCTAAAGTGAATAGAAGAGCCATTAGTGAAGACTTAAAAAAGTCCTTGGAGAAGTATGGTGTTGGTATTTGCAGTTCTACGATTAGGAGAAGGCTTATTAATCCAGGTCTTCCAGCACGTTGGCCAAAAAAGAAAGCCGAAACAACAAGGGCAATGGCTAAAAAAAGGTTAACTGGGCCCATGAGGTTAAATCTCGTTTTGGAAGTGATTGAAGTAAGGTGAGTAACTTAAACATTTCAATAGTTTTTCTTACACATGCTTCTTTAAACAAAAATTTCTACCCTAACACCAACCAACCCATGTTCCTTTTTCTTTCACACTAACCGTCAATTTTTAAGATCTTTTCATTCCTCATCTGCCGATTCCGGTCAATACTCAGCTGTGTTATTGCAGTCTGTTATATTATCTGATTACAGGTATGCTTCTCTGATGAATCCATGTTTTCAATATGTGATGAAAGCAGTCAATATGTGAGGAGATCTCCAAACGAATAGTTTTCTGAGACTTTTGTTGCTCAGACTGTGAAGCATCCTACCACAGTTATGGTGTGGAGTATCATCTCAGCCAAAGGCACAGGGCGTTTATATATTGTTTAAGGCACAATGAATTAGCACCAGCATAAGAAAGTTTTGGAAACAAGACTGCTGCCCCAATTGAGAGACTGGTTTCCTGATGGAGACTGTGTTTTTATGCATCATGGTGCACCATGCCATAAAGCCAAGTCAGTGACAAAGTTTTTGAATGAAAACCATGTACAAACATCGCCATGTCCAGGAAACAGCCCTGATATGAACTTCATAGAGAATTTATGGACGGTTGTTAAGAAAAGGCTAAAGAAAACCAGCATTACCACAAAAGTTCAATTGATTAAACAACTCATCAAAATATGGCACTATGATGAGGAAATAAAAAATAAATGTCCAATTCTTGTTGAAAGCATGTCAAAGCGTATGTATGTATGTAAGCGTATGTTAATTAAGGCTAAAGGCATGCATACAAAGTATTAATGTAACTTTAAATTGTTCAATAATTTCTTTTTTGAATATAAAAACTATTTTTATTAAAAAAAAACCTAATTAAGTCTAATAATTTTTACACCTCGGTATAATTTCAATTCTTTTTCCAACATACAAAACTTCAGAATGAGATATTTTGTTTTAACAATAACTTGTTGACATTTTTTTGTTTGCAAAAAACTTAAAAAAATTTTACAAAATTCATTTTCGACTCCTCCTCCTCTCCTCCCCCTTCCTCCCACTCTCAACAAGCCATTGAAACGTTTAGGGGTTGTCCATAAAGAACTACTCTTTTTTTTTGTCCCCCCCCCCCTCTTGCATTTTTGCAATATGCTTTTTAGAGTACCCTCCACCTCCCTAAAAGTACCGATGCTTTTAATCTATTTATCTAACATTTTATATTTAATATATTTTTTTTAATTTAGTGTCTCCTTTCTTTTATAATTGACCCACTGCCCTCCCATCTAATATTCACCATTTGCAGACCCTCTCTTTACCTCCCAGCGTACGTACTTTATGGACGATCCCTTAGAAACAAAAAAAGACGGAGAAGCAAACTTAATGGTTTTAGCTTAATATTGTTTAAAATTTAAAACAACTGATAAAAAATATTGGATAAAAACGATAAAATACTTTTTCTTTAAATAAAAAATGTACAATTACAAAAATGTGTTTTATTTAAAGTACATAAAAAAAAAAAAAACCTCCCCCCCCCCCTACCTCTCAAATATACACATGATTGCAAATGGTTAAGATCAACTTTTCCAGTCATTTTTACTAAAAAATAAAACATAATCTAAAAGTAGATAAATCAAGTTACAAAAATAACTCTCATGATATTTCTGAAATTTTGTTAAGTACCTTGCCCGTACTATAAATGAAAAAACTTCAATTTTTTGCATTTTTAGACAGCTGGGACCAAATTTTTATCTGCACTGGTGGGGGAATTTTTTTCAATTTGGAAAAAAGTATTATTATTTTAAGTTAATAAAAGTAAAATTTCATCATTTGCCGCTATGCCATTTCCGAAAAAATGAAATATGCTTTTTAGTCAAACCCCTAATATTGACATTAACTTTATCTGATCCTGCACTTTTGTTATTTTTTAGACTTGATAAGTCAGATCGCAACTCAATTATATCTAGCTTTGATTCTTTCATTTATAGTCTTATTTCTTAAAAAATATATATGTAAGTGGAATTTTTTTTTTATTTTCAAACTTTTGTATCATTTTTTCCGTAATACGCAATAATTTAGGTCCGTGCGTACGGCACCGATTTTAAAGATAAAATCTATGACCATTTTTCACCGCGTGCTCGAAGTTGGTGTCGTAAGGATGGATTTATGTCGGTTTTTTTTTAGAATTTTATATTGACTTAGATAATACTTTAAAAGTTGAGTGTTGTAAGTTTATTGCCATATGTTTTTTTTTTTTTGCAGTTATTAACGTTTTTAGTGATTTCATTGCTATTGAAAACTTTGTTCCTGTTCTGGAAGTGAATTGACATTGAAGGCATAATAGGCTTTTTTCTAACTTTTCAGTCAATTTTATATATCTATTTTCTATGTATCTGCCAAATTTCATTAAAAAATAATGACACGCTCATAATGTATTTTTGCACGCTGTAAAAGTACCAAAATATTATTCTGTTGTATGGGTTGTAGGGGAAGGGGGGGGGCGATTCACGATTATGAGCATTTTGTATATTTGAACTTTTTTATTCATAAAAAAGTTGTTTTTTTTAGAAAAATGAAACTTTATTAAAAATATTGGTGATTTTTTTAAAGTATTCAAAACATGATTTACACACACACACACAAAAAAAAGCGATTTATTTATTTATATATATTTTATTTAAGATTCAAGTGATTTTTCTTTTTGTTGCATGTAACATAGCTTCTTTTTTTTTTTTTTTAAAGTGCAATAATGATTAAAGCTGACTCAATAAAATATTTATTATGATTATTAAAAATTTTTTTCAGAGCATTATGGGACTAAAAAATAATCTATGTTATGGTGAAGCCAAAAATTATTTAGTTTGTGATTTTACAATGCCAACTCATTTAAATATTGAATGTAGAAATGGACGTATTTTAAATATATTCATAACCAACAATGAATCATTTAAAACAACTGCTGAAATAGTCAATAAACTTTTTAATTTTAAAATATGTAAAAGTCAGGTTGTGCAACTAGGAAATAGATCCCAATTCTATGCACATAAAATTTTCAAGGGATTCTAAACAATTTATTAATATCTACAACATGCTCTTTGCATACCAAAAATCAATATCTGCTATGTCACAAGCATTGCATTCAACCACAAGCTCAAGTAACATCGTTTCGTGTTCTTCTGTTTTATCTTCTCAACACACCAGTGTTTTATCTGTATCAAAAAGTAATCACCTATCCTTCTTTATCTGGTCCCACTTTAATAACCTCTTCTCATTAACCACTACTACCCAGGTTGAGAACTGATCATTTGAGTTCTAGGAAGAAAGTTTTGCAAAAGAGGTAAACCATATTGGCGAATAAAACTGCAAATAAAAAACGAAAGCATAAAGAGGGTCTAAAAAAAGTTAAGAAAAAAGGCAAAGGCTCGGCCATACCAATTTAAATATCTAATCAGGTTATTTCTCGCAAAGAAAAGACAATTCTAAATCTTCTAATAAAATTAAAGGAAAGTATTTGAATTTACAGTTAAAGAAATTTCGTAATCACATTATTATTTTAAAACAACAGTTGAAATTTAACCAAAGCAACTTATCTTATTAAAAGGCTACGTTAAGCCAACAACTTGCTGACAAAAATTCTGAAATTCTTGTACTGCAAAATGACATACTAGTTTTACAGGAAAAAGTGAAGCAAATGCAACAATGCAGCAAGTAACACAAAAAATGAAAAATGAAAAATGCTATTCAGCAGGTATTAGAGCACTTACATATGACATGCTTTTGTGCCAAGTTCCTGCACATAGTGTTCCAACTCTGCTCAGTAAAATTGGAGATCACACTGGCTGTCGATTTAGTCACATTCTGCATCACACAGCTGTGGATTAAATGATGCATGAGCTAGGTGTAATTTCAGACCTACTGACTGCTAAGATTTCTTCAAATTTTCTCAAAAAATCTGACACTTGGTTTTGATGCAACAACACAGAAGGGTGTTGATGTAAATGTTGTGCATTTAACAACAGAATCAGTATGCATGGTTGTAGCTATTGATCAACTTCCTGGAGGTGCAGCTTACGACTATCAGAGTCACATTACAAAATCTGTTGATAATATTGCCAAGTTATATTATGACTTCTACCAGCAACAAAACACTGATGTGCGAAGTACTACTATTGGAAACATAACTAACACGATGAGTGACAGAGTAGCAACAAACCATGCGACAGTTACTAATTTAAACCTTGTTTGGCAGAAATCATTAAAGAAGCTAAACTGTCACCTTCGCCCCTTGGACACAATGACCAGTTCGTGTAAGTCTTCACTCAATGCATTAGAAACCTCAATAGGAAAACTTTTTGGAAGAGACTGCATTGCAGCAAATATTGTTTTACAGCTGAACAAACTTCGCTACAAGGATGCAAAAGGTATATAAATAATCTTAATCCCATTTATTTACTTTAATACAATATAATTTTGTGAATTACGATATATAAATCTAATTGTTTTTTTTTTTATTAGCATATAAATATTTCTTATTTTAAATGCTCCTTATGCTCTTTAAAATAATTTTTTTATGTTATTTAAAGGGTTACTTTATGTTGACCAAAAGAGTTTTGTAGCATTTTTGGACCAACACAAGCTGACCAGAAGACTGCTACACGATACATAGAGGGAACAGACTTCACATATGTGGTATTTTGATTCACCACTATGAAATATTAAAGACATCTGTTTTATGGCTTAACGTTATGCGGAGGTCTGAGATATAGTTTGTTCCAAGATTTTACATCTCAAACAGGTGAATCTTTTATACTATTGTTTCCATTCTTGGACACATTAAGATGTTAAATTGATAGGAAGGGGTGCATTATTAAAGGCTATGGGATGAACCTTTAAAACCAATAGTAATGATACTTGCAGCAATAGTTAGGGGATTATAGATTATTAGAGACTTTTATCATGGTTTACTTATAAATTTTTTGTTTCAGGTATCCGTGAGTTATGTGTCCTAGCTTTAATTGAAAAGCTACTGACTGGTCCTTAGATGACAAAATTTTACATCACACCAGGTCAGGGACTTGACTTGGTGTGAAGTAATTGCATTCAGATAGTCAAAAATGTTCTTATTAAAAGCAGCAAGGATCCTCTAAATTTAATTAAACAAAAAACTGATTTTTTTGGAAATATTATTTAAGACCCTGTTTTTGATTCAATAATCAGCTTTTGCCCAGTAACTGATGAATTGAGTAAAATATTAGCTGAATGTACGAAAGCTGTTGTTAGTGTCATTGCAGTACAAGTGGCAGTTCAACATGAGTCCTAATGATCAAATTATGAACCACACTAAATCAGCAAGGCTTCACAACATTGACTCAGAAGAATTTATGGGTATGTTTAGTGCTGCAAAGCAAAAAGCTCCGAATGCCATGCTTTATTTATTTATTAAATTTTCCGTTTTTGTTACAATTAAATTCCGTAATATAATACAAGATACTCTTATTCTTTCAAAAATAATCCAGTTATAAATATAAAAAAAAAATCAAAGACAAAATAATAAGAAATAGTTATACAAAAATATATAAAAACGCGGGAAACTTGCAGAAGACCATTAAGTCTTATCATCAAGAACCGTTGTACTAGTTATGTTTTTACAATATTAAATTCCTATAATATTGTTAAAAGCAAAACTTAATTAACTAAGGTAAATAGTGTTAACACCAAAAACATTCAATGTAAAAAGACAAGAACAAATAAAACAAACAGTCAAAGAAACAAAAACAAAACAAAGCAGTTTAAAAGAAATCATTAATAAGATTTTTATACTTTGAAATACTCTTTTTTATTAATTTTTGAAAGCAATTTATATTGTTTGCATCTTGTAAATTACTATATTTTGCTAAGATTTTATTCCAGAAATGCGGAGCACGATACGTAAATTTAAACTGTTCTTGTTTAGTTTTGCACAATGGTTTAATTAAGCCTGTTGTGCGTAAAGTATACTTAATGTTAGGTTTTATTTCATAAAGATCATTAAAAATTGAGGGGCATTGTTGAAGTTTACTTTTGAACATGAGGCATAAAATTTTATAAGCGTTTATCTCGTATAACGTAAAGATGTTCATAATTTCGAACAGTGCTTTTGCATGTTCGTTTTTATTTTTAAAATTTATTATTCTTAAGGCATGTTTTTGTTTTCGATAGAGTGCTTCAAGCTTGCTTTTAGATGCACTACACCACGCAATATTCGCGTAATTCAAGTAACTTTGTATAAAACTGAAATAGATTTGTTTTAGATTATGCTTATTAAGTAAATCCCGTGACTGATATAGAACGCCAATACTTTTTGATATTTTGCTTCCAATATAGGCAATATGTTTATTCCAGGTAATATTTTCGTCAATGAGAACACCAAGAAATTTTGTGACTCTTTCGCGACTAACTTCTGTGTTTTCAATAACTAGTTTTGGAAATGAAATAGGAATTTTTTTTTTTTTTTTTTAAAGGGTGGAATAATGAAAACTTTGATTTACTTGAATTAATAGAAAGTTTATTTGCATTGAACCATAGTGAAATTTTATCTAACTCGTTGTTCATTTGTACAAAGAGTTGAGGTATATCTTTTCCTGAAATAAAAAAGTTACTGTCGTCAGCAAACATTATTGTTGATATATTTGTCGCTCTCTAGAGATCATTCACGTATATTAGGAAAAGTAGAGGCCCAAGAATAGATCCTCGGGGCATTCCACAAGAAATTAAAGATGAATTTGTTAGTTTATTATTTCCGTTATATATGGACTGTGTACGTTTACTCAGGTAATCTGCTATCCACCTGCAGGGTACACCTCTTATGCCGTACATCATAAGCTTTTTTATCATTATTTTATGATCCGCTGTGTCAAAGGCCTTGGAGAGGTCAATAAACACGCCTGAAGTAAATTCTCCGTTCGCAAAAGAGTTTTTTATTTCATTAATTAAGTGAAGTATTGCATGTTCAGTTGAAGTTCTTTTCTGGAATCCAAACTGTTTTGAATAGAATAAGTCATTATTTTTAAAAAATGCATATAACCTATTGAACATAATTCGCTCAAAAATCTTAGAAAAAATGGAAAGTATAGATATTGGTCTATAGTTTCCAATATCCGTTTTATCGCCTGATTTATATATAGGTTTAACTTTTGCTGATTTAAGTATATCAGGAAAGATACCCTCATTCAGAGAACATTTACAAATTTTAAATAAAGGCACTTTTAACTCATTAAAACAGTCAATGACAATGTTGCTGTTTATACCATTAATTCCAGATGACTAATTACGTTTCAAGCTTTTAAAAGCTGTTTCGTATTCTTTAAAGGTTAAATTCTCATTTTTAAATTGATTTTTATTGCACTGAAGGTATTCCTTAAATGATTTATTTACATTTGGAATTTTTGCCGCAAGTTTAGGTCCTATATTCACAAAAAAATTGTTAAATTCATTTGCTATATTGTTTTCATTGTCAATAGTTTTATTTTTAATATGTAAGATTTTCGGAAAAGATTCATTGATTTTCGGTTTTCCAATTATTTCATTTAGTACTTGCCAAGTTTTCCTAGAACTTAGTTGACACTTTTCAAGTTGCTTTTTATAATAGTTTGATTTTGCAGTTCGTTTGACTTTCTCAAATAAAGTCCTATAATTTTTATATTCTGCCATGGTCTTAACGCACTTATTTTTTAGATATCTATCGTACAGTCGATGTTTTCGCTTCGAAGCTTTTTTTAAGCCTTTACTAAACCATGGCGAATTTAAGGTTTTAACTTTAATTTTTACTTCTGTCTCTAGGAAGTGTTTTTCATACAAGTTTGAAAAATTGTGATGGAAGTTATTAAACATGGAATTAGCATCATTGAGTGATTCTAATGGAGACCAGTCTATATTTCCTAGTTCATTTTGAAACGCTAATTGATTGTTTAATGATAGGAGGCGTTTAGTAAATGTGACTTTATTTTGTTTTTGTTTTTGTTTATTTGACGTATTAGCGGATATGAAAATTGGCATGTGATCTGAAATTGGTGTTTTAATTATTCCTTTTTTTAACGAGTTTCAAATAAAAAGTTAGTTAATATATTGTCTATTAATGTTGCTGAATTTCTTGTTATTCTTGTTGATTTGTTTATTAAAGGGATCACACCATATCGAAATAAATCATTGTAAAAGTTTTGACTTTCTTTATCATTGTCATAATTTAGGGCGTTAACTTTAAAGTCACCTAATTTTTTTTGCTTTGCTTTCTTTCTTCAAAACTTTGTGCTTGTAAAAATAAAACAACTGCTCTACTCTCCAAAAAGCCTACTGATATTCAAAACAAATTAATATTATGGGCTATTTTTAATGCCAAAAAAACTTGATTTGCAAATGCACAATGTCATAAAGAAATGATGTTAGAACTTATGGCTGATAAAATTCAAAATAAAAAAGACAAAGAACAGAGAAAAATAGAAAAAAATTTAAAAAATTGAATGCCTAATCAGATAAAAGAAATATTTCCTGACCTAGAAATAAACGAGACTTCTAATATTGAAGAAATTCTTATTGGAGCTGCTATTGGAAGATGTATTTGCCACTGGTGGCTTGATAATGCCACTAACAGCCAAGATGTATATTATGGCAGACTTTTTAGCATTAAAAAGAAGAACAGTGGTATATACATAGTTTTTTATTGTAAACCAAATGAGAATGAGGATAATGATGCTGTTGAGTATGAAATGAGCAAATACCAACTATCTGCAGACATCATTAGTGGTAATGTGCATCAAAGTGGTTTATGCACTTGCATTAATAATTTTCATTTACAGATATTAGGTAAGTGTCTTGGTTAGCAATATTTTTTCAATGCCTATTGTGTATATTGAGCCCCCTCACCCTCTTTTTTTTGTTGTTGTTGATAAGGTTATGAAAAGATTTATAATTCTTTCAAGGGTGTAGCTCTACGTGTGTCTGACGGATATATCCGTTTATTGGAACTGTAGGCTTATATGTGTCTGACGGATATTTCTGCATTTTGGAACTGTTGCACCGTTTGTGACTGACGGATATTTCCGTTTTTTACATGAGTTAAGCAACATATCAGATATGATAAGTTAAAAGAAAGTTTGTTTATTTATGTTATGTAATAGCTTTTAACAAAAGTATGGTCTTCATTTTATACTCTAGAGTTTTTTCAAAATATAACTAATAGCTTTATATGACAATGCTTTAGTTTAGTGGAAAAGTGGCTTCGGCTAGAAAATCTTACCCTAAAAGAAGTAATTACTCTGTTCAAGATCTAATTGAATACATGGGAGAAAGCGATGAATTATCTGATATTAGTTCTAATGATGGTTCTTCTAATGAAGGTTCAGTTAAATCTGTCACAGAAGAAGAAATAATTTGCTCATCATCAGCAGATGATGATAGTGAAACTGGCCTTGTTGACACTGATGTAATGCAATTAGAACAAAATAATACAAACGATGAACCAAATTGGATTAAATTAGACGGTTATAAAGCAAATTTTGCTAAATTTGAGGGTAATCCAGGACCTCATCCAAGTTTTATAGTTAATAGTAGTCCTCTTACTATATTTGAAGCATTTGTAACAGACGACCTCGTTGATCTTATTGTCGAGCAAAGTAACCTTTTCGCAGTACAATATCGTAAAAATAATATAATTAAAGATAAATCCCGAATTCATAAATGGATACCTTTAGTCAGAAATGACCTCAGACTCTATATAGCATTTATTTTATATCGTGAAATCTTATGGAAACCAACAAATGCTATGTTTTTTTCAACAAACTCTCTGTTTGACACACCACTAATAAGAAAAGTATTGTCTTTTGATAGGTTTTGTCTTATTGAGAAGTTTCTTCATTTTGTTGATAACAGTAGTTTGCCAATACATTTCTGTAAAAAAGCAAAAAGTGAACCGATCTATAACTACCTAGTAAACAAATTCAAAACTCTGTATATACCAAATAAAAATATATCAATAGACGAATCACTGCTGCTTTGGAAAGGTCATTTAAGCTGGAAGCAATACATTCCAAGCAAGCGTTCCAGATTTGGAATGAAGTCCTTTGCATTATGTGAATCAGCTACTGGCTATATTTGGAATTGTTTTTTGTACACTGGTAAGGAAATGACTGACAGTTTTGCTCCAGACTTGAAAAAGACAAATATCAAGCTACTAAACTTGTTATTACTCTAATGGATAATTTAATTGGTAATGGTTATTGTTTACACATTGATAATTGGTATACATCTTATGCAATTTGCAAAGTATTGCTGGATCATTATACTGATTGCATTGGTACATTACGTAATAATCGCAAACAGTTACCACAGGATATAAAGAATGCTAAAATTAAAATTGGTGATACTTTAGTTCGATATGATACTAAAACAAATATAATGTGTATCAAATGGAGAGACAAGAAAGATGTGCACATGCTGAGTTAAAAATGATACAATCACTGTTAATAGAGCTGGCAGAGAAAAAAATATTCCTCTAGTGATACATGAATATAACAGAAACATGGGTGGTGTTGACCGATCTGACCAAATGTTGACAACATATGAATCCGAAAGAAAAAGACTAAAAAAATGGTACCAAAAATTTAGTTCCTCGTTGATATTAGCAAGAAATGTTAAATGCTATTAGGTTGTTTTTTTTTTGTGCAATTTTCGGCGTACTAAACGAAAATTAATTAAACAGTTTGAAGAAATCGTTAACAAAATATTTTGCCGTAAATAACAACGCGATTTTTAAATTTACGCCACAGTTAAGGGGTTAAAGAGGGCTGTCTGAAAAAACGTCCGCCTTAAGTATAATTTATTTTTATTTGATCGTCATTAAAACAAAAAAAAGTACAATGTGACTTGACCGGGAATCGAACTCAGGTCTCCGCCGTCGAAGTTTGAACGATTAACTTCTTAGCCAAGCGCACAAAATATTAGAAAAGAATTTAACTTTATTAAAATTAATATTTGTATATATTTTTGAAGACGTTTTTTTAATAAGGATCCTGTGCCGCAAACGAAGGACTTTGGGGTCGTTTAAAGTATCTAAGGTACCTACGCCTTTTTTTTTCAATAAAATTTTTTTATTGAAAAATAAAGAAATTGGGGAGGGGAAAGATATTTGAAAACGTACGTACTTTTCAAAGGGGTGAGGACTTAAAAGTACGCATGGCAACAGGGGAGAGGGAGGGGGTGTCAAATTTCAAAATTTTTGGCGTACAAAATTATGGACGACCCCTAAGCCGAACACTAATTTTTTAAGTTGGTTGCAGTTTTCTTAAGCATTCCTTATAACGAATTTTCGTCACTAAAGTGGCCATAACGTTTATTAGAATCATTCGTTTTTTATGAATTTCTCACCATTGTAATACTGATTAAAAGCTCTTTACAATGATGTATAATAATTAAATATTTGAATAGTTTAACAATTTTGCACACGCACCTAAATAATTAATATTAACACATTCAAAGTATTTTATTCACAGCCGCAGTTAATACGTGATTTAATTAAACGATTATTTCTTGCGTAGAAAACTCTTAAAATGCTTGAATGGCGAATGGCCTGTGACTATTTTAAACAAACTTTCGAAAACTATTAAGCAACAAAATTTATTTCTTATAAAACAATTTTTTTTAATCACTTAGGTTATTAGAAAATTATTATAAAATTTTGTTCATAACATTTTCTCCCCAACTAATCGCTTTTTGTAACATTAAAATCGTAAAAACGCATGATAGGATATAACCGTAAAAATTTTGACTAGGTACATGTAGTTGAACTCATGTAATTCGAATCCTCAAAGGATTTTGAAAAATTTATGATCTATATGAGTTCAACCCTGATTAGTTAACCTTGAATGGACCAAATGATTTTTTCAATTTAAATGATTTTTCGAATTATAGGAGTTTGAATTAAAAATTTGAATACAAACAATTTATCGATACGTGTCGTATTGGCGCATAAATAAGTCGTTATAAATCAAATCGTTAATTTGTAATAAAGCCAAATAAAATATTATTTTTTGGTGAACAACTTTCTGGTGTCATTAAATAAATCTGTGTTTTATAAGTACCTCTTGTTTCTGCATCTAAAACTCTGTCGTGGTCAACAAACAACATTCCTTTTTTACCTTGCTTATAGTAGGCATTTTCGCAGTTTAATGAAGTATGTTCATCGGATGATGTATGATCAGCAGATCGTGCTAGTAAAAAGTATTGCTCATTTGTCAGGCAAGAAAATTTTTTGCTTTTTGGGTAAACAATATTTCCCGTTGGTCGGATACTTCCGTAGCAACAAGGACAAACAATAAAAGAAGCCCTAAAATAAACAATTTAAAATAACTTGCATAGAATATATTAAAAAAACTTTTAACTTATATATCGAATATCTTATTCATTGAACAAGATTACCGTACATATTGAACTTGAAACTTTCCCACCGGTTATATATTGAATACATTGAATAAGACCTTACATATTGAACTTGAAGAATAAGATTTAAATTTACCCTAAATGCAAAATTATTTGCGGCAGTAAAAGGTAAATATATCGTTCACCGTAAAACTAGGTGAATAGAAAAATCTTTACAATAAGAAAAATATTTTTAGTTAAACATTTTGAAAAAGAGCTCAACAATGTATCTGTCGCACAATCAATTACGATAAGAAGAATTAGTGCGACAATGTTTTCTGAAAATATTACTGATATAATGTATTTATGTTTAGTAAGCAAATTGAAAACATAACTAAAAAAATACTTTCTTCTGTTGTATATAAAAAAAAAATTCACGCTATCGTCGGATATAGACTGCTTTAAAAAACTCGATTCATCTAATTAGTTTCAACAATTTAATTAGTTTCAACAATTGTTTCTTCTTTTTAAAAGTTATGGAGATGGCATGAAATTAATTCCAATTCCTTTTATTAAAACCTTAAAGCAAAAAATAACTTATTGGGAGACACCTTAATAACCAATTTTTATTTAAGTTTAAGCAATTTGTAGAAAGAAAATATGTTTTTTACTCTGTTTGTTTATTTATTTTTCACCCTCGATTTTAGCTGAATAAATCAAATAGGTTACCATTCTCGCATTAATTCGGTCACTTTTATTTATATTATATTTTGTATATTACTTATTTATAAATAAAACCACGAAATTTCAAAACTACTGCAAAACTAATAGCACTACGAGATACTTAAAATTTCTGTTTGATATACTAATGTAAGAATGAAAGCATTTGGAAAAAATTAATTATAAATTTCACAAAATGTTATATTTATCATTTTTATAACATTTGAAAAACTATAAAACAAAAAATATTTGAAAATTAGAGTTTGCCAAGATATTATAACAATGAAAATTTTTTGTTTTCTATTTAATTTAAACAAATTGAGTTGTCTCCTAGCTTCTCTACTTTATTTTCCTTCACAAAGCGGTAGCCAGCTAAGAAGACAGACCATATACTAAGAAATCTTTCTGAATACACATTTCAAAAATTACTGGAAAATGTATGAAATATTTTACAAACTTACTCTTTTTTAATGCACATGTCAAGCACAAGATCTGTAGCAGAGCCGCAAGCATGAAGTGATATACCAATGTTGAAAGGCTTGTCAAAATATTCAAAGTTGGACAATAATAAATAAATATTTGTAAGCCTCAATTCTTTGATTCGTGCTTTTGCACGTTCAATAGATTCTTCTTTGTTCTCTATTAAGAATACCTACATAACAATTTTTTATTCAAGCATGAATAAATAATATATATATAAACAATAAAACAAAAGTTTTATTGCAAAAAAGTTTAAAAAAATCTTTTCTTATATTCCACTGTCTTATTTAAACATAGCATTATAGAAGAGTTGAAAAAATTACTACAAAATACTATTTCAAGCAGTAACTTATTTGCAAACCCTAAAACCCTAGAACCCTGGTATAAACATTTTTATTGTTTTACTACCACTAGGAAGATTACTAATGTTACATATATGCAACCCTCGGAATTAGGGTCAGCATTCGCCGACTTAACTGCCGACCCTAAAGACAGCAATGCCGACTTAACTGCCGAAAGCAATGCCGACTTAACTGCCGACCCTAAATTTATTGCCGACCTCGTTTCTATGTTTTATGGTAAGACCTATGTACCAATTTTTTTTGTTGACCTGACCTTTAAAAGACTGAGGTCGGCAAATTATTGCCGACCTCATTTTTCCTGATTCAGAGGGTTGTATATATAAAACTAATCTTACATTTCTGACCTCAAACTGTTAAAGGTCGTAAACAAGTCGCGAAAATTCGAAACAAAGGGGTTACCAACGAGGTCGGCAATATTTTGCCGACCTGAAACACTTTTAGGTCGGCAGTTA
Source organism: Hydra vulgaris (assembly GCF_038396675.1). Taxonomy (NCBI): domain Eukaryota; kingdom Metazoa; phylum Cnidaria; class Hydrozoa; order Anthoathecata; family Hydridae; genus Hydra; species Hydra vulgaris. The sequence continues at coordinate 78,389,513 of NC_088931.1, forward strand.
GGTTGGCATTGTCGAATGCCGACCCTAATTCCTTGGCTTTCTCTCTCTGTATGTATTTATGTATGTATGTATGTATGTATGTATGTATATATATATATATATATATATATATATATATATATATATATATATATATATATATATATATATATACTAGTAGGATAGCCCGCGCAATCGCAGAAAGATTTGGTTGATACTTTTTATTAGTTTTAATTGTTTCTAGGACATAAGTCGATATACATAGCCCGCTACATAACTCACTCATAGCCTGCTCATAGTTATTACAAAGCCTTCGGGTTAACTACACGGTAAATCGCAGGTTATATTGCCTACTACACAACAACTAAAATGCCCGCGGACTACCTGCCCCTTACATAGCTTGCTATGTAACCTGCTGCCAAACTTTTACAATGCCCGTTGAATACCCGGTCACTATAAAATATAATTTAGCATAAAGTAAAATATAACATAAAATATAATGTAAAATAAAATGTAAAGTATAATGTAAAAGATAATGTAACACAAAATATAATGTAAAAGATAATGTAAAATATGATATAAAATACAATGTAAAATATAATGAAAATTAGTAATTATCCACGCAATTTTATGTGACGAATTTTGACAAAATGAAATGGTACAAAAAACTGTTTAATGACATCAAAAAACGTCAAATAAAAGTATAATTTTTCAATTTTTTTCAATTATTTAAAAAGTTTTTTATTCAATAAAACAACCATAACTCCTTCATAAAAAATTTTTTTTTTTTTGCCAAGATTACTCACCGATTGAATTAAAATAAGGTTCAATTTTTACTTTTTTGCTATACATTATTGGTTTTCCGTGGAACACTTGAAAACTATAATGTATAGCGAAAAAGTAAAAAATCTTTTTTTAATTCAATTGGTGGGTTATATTCGTTTTCCGCGGTAAACTCAAAAACTATTTGTCCACAGACAGACAGATAACCTCTATGATTTTAAAATAAGTATATAACATTAGTTAGGATTGAAATAACTTATTATAAAATATCAACATTAGTTAGGTTTAAAATTATTTTAAAAAATAATAAATTACTTAAGGTTGAAATTATTTTACAAAATAATAACCTTACTTAGGGTTGAAACTATTTTATAAAATAATAACCTTACTTAGAGTTACATAGTTCTGGGTATCTATTTTTATTTTTACAGGACTCTTTTTAAACTAGATTTTTAGTTTCTCAATTGTACTGTAATTTATTATTTTTATCACTTATAAAAACAGCTATTATTTTTGTTAATGAAGCCGGACATAGGCTTCATTAACAAAATTATTTGAATTAATAAGTCTATTTTTGATCCCAATGAAATTCAAGTTTCTTTTGATATAGTTAATTTATATCAATTCATACCCATTAACGAAGCTATTCCAGTTATTATTAATTTATTAAATAATGACCTTGACGACTTGAAGACTCAAACAAAACTTTCGCTTGTAGACATACACCAATTAATAGAACTTTCGTTGAGTGTTTGCTATTTTTTATATGAAAACAGAATCCGAATAATACCTAATTCAGGTCCTATAGGTTTACCTTTAATGGTTGTTATTGCGGAAGCATTTCTACAAAATATAAAAAGAAAAGCACTTAATATAGCTACTATTCAAACATGTGAACCAAAAACTTTCATGAGATATGTAGACGATTGTCATGCTCGTTTTAACTCAATAAAACAACAACAAATGTTTCTAAATATCCTAAACGAACAAAATCCTGCCATAAAATACACTGTTGAACTTGAAAACCACCAAAAACAACTTAATTTTCTAGATATTAATATTACAAACACAATGCACGGAGCTTATGAATTTTAAATACATCAAAAAGTAGCAATAATTAATATTCAACTTAAACCAAACTCAAATATCAATCCTAATACTATCACTGGCGTATTCAAAGGGTTTTTAAGCCGTGCAAAAAGAATATGTTCTCAAAAATACCTCTAACAGGAAATTGATTTTAATAAAAATATTTGTTGAAAACGCCAGAGACTATATTAAAATAGATGAAAAAAATACCAATTATCAACCAACTGACAACCAACCATTTATAAAGCTACCATGGATACCAGTTGTTGGCCCCAAACTTAGAAAAGAATTTAAAAAACAAAACATAAAAGTTATATTTACATCATCTCCAAATTTAAACAATATATTCTGTAACAATAAAACAAAACTTCCTTCGAATACCAACCCAGGCGTCTATCAAATAAAATGTTCATGCAACTCTATATACATTATTGAAACCAAAACGAAAATTATATCAAGATGTATTGAGCACCAGAAAAATAGTAAAAAAGGAAAATGGGCCAGTTCTGGTGCTACTGAGCAATCTAAATCATGCCAAGGTATATTTGACTGGTTAAACCCGAAACCATATCAGTAGCTCCAGAAAATCATATTCTGAAAATTTGAGAATCCCTGGAAATAAACAAAGCTAAAGTTCGACAAGCGTTAGGAAGTGGCGAAAATGTTCTTAATAAGGATGACAGTGATAATGTCACAACAAAAGGTTGGCGGCCATTTTTTATTAGATTATCTAACGTCAACATTTAATCCTATTTTGTATTTTCTAATGCTCTTTTTAATATTATCTTTTTAACATTTTGTTTTTCTTATAAAGATTTTCTTTGTAACGATTTTTTTATACCTGATGACGCTGATCACATAAGATCAGCGATATATCGAATAATATATATTGAAATAAAAACAAATATATTTTTTCAAAAAAGTTTATACGCAGCCATATTTATTGAATTTAAATAATATATATATATATATATATATATATATATATATATATATATATATATATATATATATATATATATATATGAAATATTTAAAAGCCAAACTTGATTATTAGAAACCATGTATGGTCTTAAGTAATTGAATAAAAAATTAATGAAAAACTGAACTATTCATAAAAAAGAGAAATGTAATATTTATAATTTTATAAACATCCTTAGCTCTTTCAGTTTTATTTCATAAAATTTCATAAAAAAATAATACCAATTCTGTCAGTATAGCCGCAAATAAAAAATAAAATGGTTGCTCAACAATAAAACATGACTTCCAAAGCTAAGAACAAAATTATTGAAAGAATTCAAAAAATACATTTAAGTTATATTTACAACAAAACTTACTTTAAAAACAATATTATGCAATAATAATCTAAATTACTTCTAAATAGCAATCATGGTGTATGTAAACTCAGTTTTTTTCATGTACTGTGGTTATCTTTTGTAATTAATATAAGTCTAATTTAAGTTTAATTGTCAAATATTTAGTTTATGCTCAAGCTGATTTTCAATTCAACAGGTCCCTATTATTGTTTTAAAATTTTTTTTTGGAAATAGATCAACTAAGTACTCAAATGAAGGGATATTTTATATATATCCAAAATAAAAAATTTGAAAAAAGATATCAAAAAACTTATAGAAATTCATGTTTTTTATTTTTATTAAAACTGTAGTTTTTCCGGAATAGAATCTAAAAAAGGATTAACACAAAAGACACCACATTAAAAACACTGAGCTGTGATTTTAAAATTAGCTGTGATCTAAAAAGGTTTCAAGGCACCATAATATCTATATATACATAAATAGAGAGAGAGAAAGAAAAAATATCTTTAAATAATTGAGTGATTTCTTATTATTTTTCTTGTTGGTAATCCATTATGATTAAGCTTTCCATACAGGGGGCAGAAATAAAACCTAAGTTGCCCATTTATTTAAACTTCTGAACCAAATTAGCAAAATGGAAATGTTAAATGTTCCTTTTGCGATAAAATTATGTCTAAAAATTGAACTTGAACAACAAAGTATGTTAAAAAATTTCACAAGTGTCCTGATATAGCACTATAAAAAAATGAATAGGAAAAAAATACAGATAAAAAAATAAATTATGAATAAATAAATTACAAATCATCAGATGAAGGTTGTCTGGAAAACTTAGTAAATAATAATAGTTCAAACTTTTAAAATTTTCCTTGAAATTAAGTTCAGTATAGAGCTTTTGTTTACAAGGGCCTACTTGCGATATTTACTTTTTTTGACTAATATAACAAACAAACAATTTAAGACTAAATTACTACACAATATAAAAATGCTTAAAGAAATTAATAATCTCAATAAATTGCTTATTTCTTTGAGCATTTGAAGTTTATTAAATTGGCATGGTATTATATACTAATATATTTACATAAACAAAATTAAAATAGTAACTTTTTTTATAGGATAAGAAGAGTTTCTATATATAATAAAAGTGTGACAGTTGTTAGGAAGTACAACATGACAAATAAACATTCCCATACAGCATGCCTAGATATATATAACACAAAAAAAAACGTTTTTTTGACCGCAAAAAAAAGCCAAAAGAAAAAAATGTTTTTTTTGCCTCTCTCTATATATAATATATACAGAATACATACATACATACATATACATATATATATATATATATATATATATATATATATATATATATATATATATATATATATATATAGGGTTTCTGAAAAATAGTGGTTTTTAAAAAACAGCTGTTTTACTGTTTTATAATTTTATATAAATTTGCACCCCCCCCCCCATACATGACATTGTCAGTTTTATCATGAATATGAATAACTCCAAAATATCTTCATCCTCTTAAAGTAGTAACCTCATTGACAGTCATGCTAAACTTCACTTTATGGGCTACTTTTAATTTTATGATGTCAATCATTTTTTTTTTGTCTGTTCTCGCTTGCTCTCTCATCTGTTAGTATGATTGATTCTGTTGCCTTATCTAAGCAAAGTCTGTGACTTTTTAAGTGATTTTTAAGGAAGTTGTAGAATTTCCTGAGCATTTTATTATTTTGTTACAACGCTTTTTTTTAATTGAAATTAAAGGAAAATTTCTGTTGCTTTAATTTCAATTAAAAAAACAGTAAAATAAGTCATTTAAAAAACAGCTGTTTGCTGTTTTTATTTTTTCGTAAAAAAAAAACAGCTGTTTTACAGTTACTGTTAAACAGTGTTCATAAACCTTAATATATATATATATATATATATATATATATATATATATATATATATATATATATATATATATATATATATATATATATATATATATATATATACATATATATATATAACCCTTGGAATTAGGGTTGGTATTCGGCAATGCCAACCTAAAAATGTTTGAGGTTGACAATTTTTTGCCAATCTCGCTTCTAAGTTTTATGGTAACCCCTTTGTGTAAAATTTTTTTTTCAGACCTCTAACAGTTTTAGGTCAGCAATAAATTGCCAACCTTATTTTTCCTAATTCTGAGGGTTGTCTGCAAATATCTAACTTATGTAAACTTTAAATTATGTAATGTTAAAAACTATATCATGTTTTACAGTAGGGGCACAGTAGGCCAGGTGATGGACAAAACCTAAAAAATAAATGTTTATTATATTCAAAACCATATAATAAAACATATTTGTAATACTCTCATTTAAAATTTTGAAATCTGTTTTGAGTATAATAGTATCTTTTAAAACCACAAAAATCAGTTGTGGTTTGATGTGTAATGAAAATTTTTATTTTTTAAAAAAAAGCGTGAAATTTTTATTTTTTATGCATAGCTATAGTAAACAGTAACTTTTAAAATTTTATAAGCTATGGGATTAGTTTATATATTTAACTACTTAACAGTAAAGCTTTACGAAAAAAAAAATGAAGTAAAGATTAGCCTTTATAATACACTTATAATCTGGCTTTAAAATAACGAGGTAAATTTTTAACATTTAATACTTTTATTTTTAGAAAAAGAAGAAAAAAATGAAGAATAATGAAAGAAAAGATTGCTCCATACAAATATATACACACACCACTGTGTATCAATACTGCAACTTCTTTCATAAATGTACTTTTTTCTTTGCAGTTCTTGTCACAAGATTTTTTATTGTTAAAATTTATATTGTATATATTGTATAAAAACTTATATTGTTTATTTTGTATAAAAACATAAGAAGCTAAAAAGTTTATTAAAATAGTGTCAATAATATTAATAGCAATAATTTAAAAAAAAATTGTATTGTCAATCATGCAATAATATTTATTTCTATTTGCAACTGCCTATACTAAATTTACCGTGCAATCCTTCCTAAGGTATGCCACAACAATACCAAGATGCCCCCCACCAGAACAAAAATCAACAACTTTATCTCCACTTTTTAAGACAGGTGTAATTAATGAAATCATATTCTCTATTTGTTGTCTTTTACGAAGAGCTCTTTCTGGATTTAAGTCTCCTGTTAGGAAAATTTTTCAATGTTATTAATTTATTTAAAAATATATAAGTAATGATAAAACAAATATTTATAAGAAAGAATTTTTATAGTTTTAATTCTTTCTTCTCTAAATTCTTCTCTAAAAAAGTTTTAATTCTTAAAAAAAAAAAAGAAAAAAGAATGGTCTATTTCTTTCTTTTCATTTCTGAAAAGCTTATTTCCCTATTAGAAGGAAAATAATTATAAATAAATTTTTACTTTGCACTTAAGACCTATTAAAAACTCAATTTTAAAAATACCTTGTGATGGATTTAAATCCGTTGGTATTTTATCCCATTCGATGGAGTGACTTTTTAAGTTTTTAATTTCCGGACTAATACAATTTGTTTCTAACAAATCATATATAAGTGGCAAGTTTTTTGTGATAATACAATGCATCTGCCTTGGGTTGATTCCCTTTGCCTCAAATGTAACTTGAAAAAAATTCAATTCATATAAACTTTGTCTAAATAAAAATATAACATATAAGGAAAAGCAGAAAATAACGCTATTAAAAAAATACATATATATTCTTAAGAAGATTTCATTTCAAATCAATGATATAACCAATCTTATTACAAAGACAATTTTTTATTTAGTGTGCCAAGCAGGGATGCGGAGTCCCAAAAAGGACTCCGGATTAGAAAGTCACAAAAAGATTACTTTATCCTAGTTTTTGGTATCCAGGAGCTCTAAAAATATAAATAAGTTTATGGACTACTAATAGGAAAGAAATTAAGACTTTTAGGTTAGAGAAACAATTATTTTTTGAGCCTAGAGTCCTTAGGTATAATGGCGGCAAGGACTCCGGGACTCCAGGACTCCGGGCTTAAAAACAACAAGTTTCAAGTCATTAAATCTCATGAATTTTTTCATTACAGCAGATAATAAGTCAACAAACATATTTATAGCATCTGGACACTACAGACTTAGAAAAAGCAGAGATATAAAGCCGGAGTCCTTTTGGGACTCCACATCCCTGGTGCCAAGATTCAACAATGTCATTTAGTGTTCAAATATTCAATGTTGTCATTTAGAGTGCAAATATTTAATGATGTCATTTAGTGTGCAAATATTTAAATATGTCATTTAGTGTGAAAATATTCAATGGTGTTATTTAATGTGCATATATTCAACCTTGCGATTCATTTAAAGAGAGACACTGTGTGTCTTTCAAACCATTTTTCTTCATTTTTTTTAAGTAATCAAATAATGCTCCTGTGTTGTGTTACTAAGGTAATATGTTGCATTACTATCAATGTTAAACTGAAAAAAAAAAACATATTGTGCATATTATGTACTCCTTCTGTTAATCAGTTTGCCATTTTAGCATAAATTGTAAAGAAATAATTTAAATTTAATAATTTACAATGCCACTTAAACATATCTTTTGCACAACCTTGATGTATACAATAAGCTGATAAAAAATGACAAATGAATATGGACATGCACAGAAAAGACATTCTGGACACCCTAATAACATTACTATTTAAATTAATGCAAATATTGTTTTAAAAATTAATAATAATAAACAAATATTGATTATAATATATAAATATTATTAATTATTTCAACTATAAATAATAAAGTTTTGTAACAAACCATGTGTGATATTTTCAGCAAAAGAATAAGTGAAGTATTGTTTATATTTCATTTTTTGACATTTAGAACTGGTTTTTTGCCACATTTTATGAACATATTCTATGGCATTTTTGTAGTAAATGTAAGAAGTACATCTTAAAAGCCATTTATGGATGCTTGGGAGTTTAATGAAGAATTCTTTTGCCACCGTCAAACATGGAATCTGAAAAAAAAAAAATTAAACTTTGAATATAAAAACATTTGTAATAAAATAATACAATTCAATAAATGCAAAAAATAGCCTACCCATGCCAAACATTCCAGCAACATACTCAATAATAACAAATCTATAATTGTTAAATTAAAGCCACAAAGATATGGCCAGCAAACTTCAGAGTTTTCTATTAAAAGTGGACGATCCTTGATTACTGCTAAAGTTATTTCTTCACAAATACAACTCATGTAGTTATGAACTTTAAATAAATGGATAAGAGAATCCTCAATTGAATCAAATTCTTCATGAGTTAGAATAGCACCATCTCTAGCAGCAAAATTAGAACTTTTTTTACCCTTAAAATATTTCATATAATTTGGAGTTTTTTTACTAACATTCAGTTCTTTTTCAAGTTGAAGAAACTGAACTGGAATATCAATAGGATAGTTGTTACTTTTTAAATTTTTTATAAAAGTTTCAACTGCATTTGGAAACTCTACCTCACAAAACATGGTCCATTTGCTTACCTATAAAAAAATCAACTACTAAATTATTTCAGCAAAAATTATTTTAAAAAACTTACAAGTATAACAAATACATCATTGGAACACTGTTTCCAAACTTGACTTATATACTTATCAAGATTCTCTGTTTTACTGTGTAAACACTTTTTTTTTAATTTAAAAACTATAAAAGTCTATAAACATTAGTTTGATTAAACATTAGTTTGATTAAACATTAGTTTGATTAAACATTAGTTTGATTAAACATTAGTTTGATTATACTTTCAGCTAAAAAAAAAATTTTTTGCATTTTTTTCCCAGTTATTTTATCAGTCTGCAACTCACATTAGAAATCTTTCGTGTAAAAATAAAATAAATAATTTAATTTTCATAGCTTACAGAATCGTGAAAAAGAACAGCTGCTAAACTCTTTTTCCTTGCATATGAGTTACCAATGTCTTATTGCTTTGCCATTTCGCCATTTTTTAGTTATTTTGAAATGTTTTAACAATGAACTGTTCCTCTTACTTTTTTGCCACTAATTAAATTGCTTAAATGTGTGGCAACTCATTTTTGAATATGACCAATTTTTTATTTCTACATCATCTTCATAAGGGTAGCATTAACTACTATATGAACAACTCCATTACCAAAAAAGGTGTTAAAACTTTTATTATTTTTTAACTCAGAACAATTACTAAGGTTTTAAGGCATCATACCTTGGAGGCTGATCCAGACTAATTTGACACTTTTTACTTTGATAATGCTGATAATACTCAACTGAATGCATGGGCTTGTTTTAATTCCAAATTGAACATAATTAACACATTTTTGTTTATATTTAAATGAATACTTTGTCACATTTCACTGAAATAACTGTTACAATGTTTTTATGTTTATCACAATTGTCACCAAGCTCTTCAAAATCATTAAAACCTTTTTATTTTGAATATCTTAAATTTCTCAACTAAACTCTTTTGAGAGTTTAGTTAAGAAAAAAAAAAAGAAAAAAAAAAAAAGAAAGCAGAATGTGTTTACACATTTCACACTATTGTTTTTTCAAGATTAGTACATTTAAAAAAATAAAAATTAAGAAAAATGCAAAAAAAAAAATGTATATAAGAATAAGATGTTCAATGTGCAAATTTCGAATAAAAAAATAGAAACACATAAAACAGAATATTTTAAAACAAGGTAGATATATTTTAAAACATGGTAAATATATTTTAAACTACACAAATACTAACTATTTAGATTTTATAGGAGATGAAACTAAAGAATTGACAACCTGTTGTGGTTGCTGTGCGAATTGCTATGAACAACTACTATCATAAGATGACAATTTTATTATTTCAAACAACTTTTTAATGTAAACAATAAAAATTCCTTTCTTCTAAAAGATCGGTAGTTTATCTAATAACAAAATAAAAAAATAAACAGCATTCTTGCTGGTCCAAAAGGTACACATTCTGTTTGTGTGTTTACAATACACCAAAATGTTAAATTAATGTTGATTGCTGTAGGCCTAGAATCATTTTAACATGAAACCATTAAAAAGATTGTCTGCAGCAGAAAATCAAAAGTTTGCATGATTCACCGATGCAATAGTTGTCCTGGCATAAAAGCTGCCCGAAAATATTTCCAGCAATATCTCATACAAAATGATGATCCAAAAGAACATTATGACAGATATGAAAATAAACAGTCAATGGATTTCAAACAGTGGACAACTACAAATAAAGCTGAATTATTATTAATAAAACTTCCATTATATAAATTCATAGAGCTGCTGTTTAAAAAACTTGATAAAATTACTTCTCATTCATTTATATCAAAATCACAATCTAGCTATCTGAAGCATCTCAAAGAAACAATTAGTATTGATGAGGCTATTGTAAAGACAGATTTTGCAGAGAATTAGATATTTTTTTTAGTACAAGATGAGATACAGAGTTACCATTGGAGCAAGAGTCAATGTTCTCTACATCCAGTTGTCAGCTACTACAAGAAAATGAAATTGGAAATGTCTTCTTTTTGTGTAATTTCAGATGATGATTTGAATCATGATGTTGGAATTATCAATGAAGTTATGCATAAAACCATTAATCATTTAAAAACTCATCTTTGTCCCACAATTACAAAAAAAAATTATTTTTGGAATTACTCAACATTTTTACAATTTATATTACCATGCTTAAGATTTTTCTGCTCCTTGCATTTGGAATTTCTTTGCAACAAGCCATGGCAAATCTCCATGCGATGGAAAAGGTAGCGTTGTTAAAGACTTATTGCAACTGCTATCTTGCAGAGTCCAACCAAGGATCAAATACTGTCTTCTCAAGCAAAATTTGAATACTGTCAAAAGTCAATCAGTGGGATTATGTTTGCGTACGTTATTGCTGAAGAAATGAAGATAGTAAGAAATAAACTGATAGACTTTTAATAGCAACCACTATTCCTGGGACAATAAGTTTCCATCAACTTATGCCTTCTTCTCATTCAATTATAAAAATGAAAAGGTCATGATGATTTTGCTCTAAAATTTGACTTCCTCAATAATCAAAAATATGAAACTGTCGAAATTGACTGTGTTATGATGTCACAACACCTATTTTGCAAATACGGCAAATTTTACTGGCTTGGTATGGCTGCTGAAGTTGATAAAGGGAATGAGGATTTTATGATAAAGTTTATGCATCCGCATTATCCAAGTCGGTCATACTATTGGCCAAAGCAGAATGATAATTGCTGGGTGCCAAGAATGAAGGTCATTTTTCTTGTTAAAATATCATCAACATCATCTGGGTGTCAGTACCACATCTCAAAAGAAGATAAAACTATTTTGAACAGCTTCAATCTTGTCAAAGAAAGTTTATTAATATTTTACTTACATTGTTTAAATGATATCACTTATAGTAATATCGGATTATTCCTTTTCATTTTAATTATTGAGCTTTTTTCAATAAAGCAGGTTTTTTCCTATTTTTCAAAAAAATTAGCATTTAAGTTTCTCATTTTTTAATACAACATTTGAGCGACCTAAAATTTGAGCATGCAACTTTGAAACAATACTTAATAGACATTAAGTAATAGTGTTAAGCTAAATTACTATAATTAATAAATAATAAAATTTTATTTTCAATATGATGTATTGCAAATTATATTTCTATGTATACTTTTGAAAATATTGATTATAAATATGCAAAGCAATATGATTTTTTTATTTTCTTTGAGGGACCTTTCTTAGACTTTTTATTTCACATTTAGAGTAAGACAACTCCTGAAATAAGTGAAATATAAACTATGGTTACTAAACATTCTAAAACCTAATTCTTAATATTCTCAAATATTAGGAAATAGGTTATTTTCTCTTCATCTTTGTATTCAACACCTTTAAAAATGGTCAGGTACCATTTAATTCCGTCATAATCTTCCTCTAGAACTTAAACTATTCACAGAAAAAGTATTGCTATAAATTCTATAGTGGAAAATCAAAGCCAAAAAATGGATTTTTTTGTCTAAATTTCAAAATGACATATCTTTATTATGCTTTAAGAAACCAAAGCCTTTTTTTTAATAAAAATAGCCTAAGATTTAATGCTTCATTTAAAAAAAAATTAAAGCCATAAGACTTGGTCAACTTTGGGAATTAATGAAAGCGCAACCCATGATAACAGAACAAAAAATTTGACTAAAAAATTTTTTATCACTAAAAGTATGATAAATGCATATAAAAATTATAATTTCATCATTTTCTCTACATTTTTGAATTCAACACCCTCAAAAATGGTCAGGTACCAATTTTTAGCCACATTCTTCCACTAGACCTTAAGTTATTCATTAAAAAGTACTACTACAAAATCCATAATGGTGGATTAGGTAAAAAAAAAGAACATTTTAGGCTGAATTTAAAAACGTCATACTTTTAAACCGTTTGGATTTCGGAGCTCAAATATTACATTTTTTCTTGTTTCATTAATATGTACCACTGGTTAAAATTTAAAGAAAATCCAAGGGGTAACTGAAATGACTGCCCCACTTTTACATAGAACTATTAATAAAAGCTTCAGCAAAATGTACGGTTGGCATTTCTGAACTGAAACCTGAAGAAATATTTTTATATATGTTTTCACAAAATTTTACCATTCTATGGCATATTCCTTTTGATAATTGTCATCTTCTTGAACTATTTTTATTTTAAAAATATAAAAAAGATACTATTGTTTAAAAAATTAGGCTAGGCTGAAGCATAAAATAAGAACCAAATTAAATCATTAAATTCACAACAACTAAATAAATTGTTGCAGAGTACACTTTTCGAGTTTTACAGAAAGTTAGTAACATTTTTTGTGGTAAAACTTGTTGTTAAATCAAATAACAATTGATTAAACATCCCAATGCTAGGTGGGATAATATACCATATTTTGTACCAATACATTTTAAACTAATTTTTGATGTGCTAAACATAATTTGAAAGTTAAACCAACTATTTTGCAACGATTAAATGTATTTAATTTTCTTACAACAACAGATGTACTACCTATTGTACAGCGAACAAAAAGATGACAAATTTTATTTTAATTTTATTTAATTATTAATGTTGGAATTTAAGTTTTGCAGAACATTAAATTTGAGTACACATACCATTCAAACAATATAGGATTTTGTCTGGGTATGGAACAGTACTTACACTACTGCATGGTAATCAGAAAGTTTTTCTATGTTAGTTTACATTGAACACTAAAAAGAACACTAAAAAGAAGGACCTGAATAAAATGAAAACTTTCTTTTTTTCTTTCTTTTAAATAAAAGACCTAACCAAACAAAAACTTATTTATACTTCATTTCAGTTAAGACAATATCAGTCAATGTATTTACAATCCACTGCATTAATGGGTATATCACTCAATTTATGTATCCACTGTGCTAATATATCTATATAACTATATCAGTATATTCACGCACACTTTGCATGAAAATAAATAAAAAAATTACATAAAAATTAAAAATTAAAAAAATGTAAATATAAAAAAGCAAACTCTATCAAGAAATATAAGAGATTAGTCATAAGAGTTGATATATAACTGTGGTAATCTAAAAATAAATTTCACAACTAATAAAAGTTTTCACTTTCAGATGACATTTTAAAAGTTTTAAAAACTGACTTTTAAAAAACTTTTATAGCATGATGAATTTGAAGTCTAAAAAGACCAATTTTATGACAAAACGCAAACTGAATGTCATTTTTTTAAGAAACAGATTGCCCAAATGCTTATGACAAAGAAACACATTCAGTTTTAAAAAGCAAATAATTTGCAAGGAGCGAATTAAGTGATTGCAGATTAAAAATTCTGTAAAAGTTTCTCGTCTTCAAATTTTGTTTTTCTTGAAAACCATTTCTGCACATTTTTTTCGGACCATTCGTAACAGTTTTACAAATTGTTGATTTTTGATGTTCATGCATGTAAACGTTTCTGAAGTTTTGTAATTTTTCTAGGTTCAATTAAATTTTGGGATTTATTTTGATTATTTTTTAGTTATGCTTATAATTATGTTTATAAATTAAAATATGTAAATTATAAATATATTGTGTTAAGATAATTATATATTATAAAATAGTTTGTAATTATAAGTAACACCGTCTTTTTTATTATAGACTATTTAACAATTAATTATATTATTATTAGTTTATGTAATTTATTATGAATAAAAAGTATATGAGAGTAAAAAATAAATTGTGGTTTAAAATTCTCAAAATATAAAAAATAACAATTTTATTTTATTTTTATTAACTTTTATGTTTTTACGACTTTAAAGTGCATTTCGATGACAGTTTTAAATATAAAATATATAATTTAATAATTAACTAATATAAATAAATACAAACTTTATTTAAAAAAATATAGCAAAATAAGTTTATACATCAGAGTTATCACTATCACTTTCTCTTTCTAAACCTGATATTGTTAATAGAGAAAGGTCAATACAATTTGCATTGGTAGATTTTTTTTGTTTTTCCGGATGGCAATGAGGAGCAGCAGATAGTCTTCTTGTTTTATCTTTATACCATGCATTCAAAGCAGAGATTGGGTCGAATTTCTTGATTCTGCATCCTTCTTCACCTATTCGTAAAAGAGATTCAAGACAATTACGTGAATTCAATTTGTTTCTCCAATCCGATTTTACTCTGTTAATGCATGAAAACATATGTTCTACTTTAGCGTTTGTAAATGGACAAAGTAAAAGCAACTCAAATACATCTAACACATTTCTGTACTCAGCAATAAATATATCTGATGTAAACAATTTTTTCTACGGTTTCAAATAGTATTCACCTAACAAATCTTTTAACATTGGAAATATATAACTTTTTAAAACAATTCACTCAATAAAAATTTCATCAGTTTTACACCCCCACTTTTTAGGAGGTCTTTAAAATGTGAAACCACTTCTGCTATTTCTTTATAACCAAATATAATCACAGGGTTCATTGGCCAAAAAGAAATGTCTAAAAGAAAAGTTAAATTACAGAATAAAGAAGATACCTTAATATCTTTAAAACATAAATCCATACTAGTTGTTAAACTAATCATTATATCAGTATAAATGTGTTGCACAGATGCATTAGTTTTATTAAAATTTTCTAAAGGAATGTTTCGGCAAATAAAATTGCTATCTTTTTCGACTATACTTTTAATTAATTTTTTGTAGTTTGTTAAAATAGTTTGCTCTGTTGAAATATTGCCTAACGAATTATTTAAGGGATCTTTAAGTTTTTCCATTGTCCAATTAAATTGCTGCACCCTGCGAACAGCTTTAACAGGATCATGTAAATCCATTGCTGCGGACAGCTTTTACAGGATCATGTAAATCTTTCTGGAAGCCAATACTCAAGCGTCTTAACGGTGCAAGAACATCTAGATAAACAGATATATGAATTACAAGAGATGAATTTTTCCAAACTTTTAAAAATCATTTTAGTTCGGCTTTTGAATCTGTTTGACTAAGAGACTTTATATGAGAAATGTATGCACCATAATTATCTAAAGCTATTTTTATTGCATTCCACTTATGATCCAGCCAACAAGTACCGAATGATTTTGCTGGTTTAGGAACGGATTTTTCCCAAGCTTCTGATAAAAGTTTCAATTCTCATCAACGTTTTGGCGATTGTTCATAAAGACAATGCAACTTTAGTAAGAAGTTTTCACAATTTGCAAATGCAGTACATTTTTCAAAAGTATCTTTTAATGCAAGCTCGAGACGATGGTTAAAACAATGTATTACTTGAAGTCATGGAGATTTTTTTTTTTAGTAATGCTCCTAAACCTGAATGAATACCAAGATTTACGCTAGCTCTGTCTACGTTTAACCTTAAGAGTTTTTTAGCCACATCATTTATTCCAACTCTTGCAAAGGCTTGTTCAAGACAGATTTGTAAACAACATGCATTACCATTGTCAGGGCTTTCAACCGACAAAAGTTTAAGGCATGGACTGCCCTCAAAGAAATACAACACATATACTAATTCCTGTTCAAGTGTAGCAATATCACAACTGCCATCACTTAAAATTGAATAATACCTCGACTTTATAAAATCCTCTCTGAAAGAATCTTTAGCAATTTTACCAATGTAATCTGTAAAAATACCAGCAGCTCGATTAGTTGAGTAAATATTACCAAGATCAACGCCATTTTTTTTTAATTATTTCTAGCAAATCAAGGAAATCAGAAAATGGACGTTCTTTTTTTGCCAAGTAGTAAACTGCATTGAATTTCTTCTTAAGTAAGTCATGATCTTTTCTACCGATTTCTCATAGTCCTTTTTTAATATCAGTGTTTTTATTTATTTATTCTTTAAAACTTTCCGCACCCAATTTACTCCAATAATCGATGAAATGTGCTTCCTTATGTTGTTTACTGTTACAATGGCTTCTTACGCTGTCTTTTTTAATTGACAGAGTTCCAGGGCGAATCCACGAAATAGAAAATTTTTAAATGTTTTTAGTAAAAGATTCATATTGCTTGCAAAGCAGGCAGTGTAATCTTACAACATTATTTACCTAGATATCATACTCAAACTTTAAATTAAATTATTTTTCCTATCTCAAAACAGTATCTAATTTACAATGGTTATCTTTAGTTTTTAGTAAGAAAAATGATGCCATATTTTTAAATATTTAGTTCACTTGATCTACTACGCTTTCAATTTAATATATTTTAAACCTTTAATTTTTAAAGTTTTCATAACTTTTCAATTTGCTCATAATGATTGTAAATTGGAACGTCATTTAGCAAATTAAAGCCATTGAAGTCTCAAAGCCATAGTTATGAAATAGTTTCTTTTATTCTTCAATTCTTTACTACAATCATAAAATTTTTGCAGACTTATAATAACTAACTGCCACTGACAATAACAAATAATACCAAGCTGAAATATTCTGGCAGTGTTATGCATTATAAGCATTATAAACAATGTTAAATGTTGCTAAATGAGCCAGATTCTAACAGTGGGAAAAACAAGTGACACATTTAAAAACAGTTACCTGAAGACCTTATTAAGTCTATATTATTTATAAAATTAATTACCTGAAGACGTTGGAATGTTTTAATTGAAGAAATTTCTTAAAAGCAGAGCGATTACTAGGCTGTCCTCACAGCTCCCTTAATCCGGTAAGAGGGGAGGAGAAAGGTAGCAAAATAAGGGACCCTTGTTCTAATTATAGAGGGTCCTTTACTAAATTTGAGGATCTTTTTTTTTTTAGTAATACCTAATAATGAAAGGTTTTTAAAATTTTGGGGCCGTAATGACAGGTTTGAGGGAGTGCTCTGCCTCCTATGCTATGGCACTGATTAAAAGAAGAGGGATGTTTTGAAGGAAAAATTTCTTTATATTTCTATAATAAAAAAGTTTTAACATAAAATAAACTTTTTTCAAAACATTACTTTATTTTATTATAGAATGGAATGTAATATCAGAGATCGCAATCTAACTAAGTTATCCACTTTTATTTGTCAAGTTTTATGTTTCTAAAAAAACACGACTAAATTTTAAAACTAACTAATGAAAATTGTAATAGAGTTTAAGTTGTGGTATCGCTAGTATCAATGTTTTCGTATATTTGTAAACACTTTAGAGGTTGGTAATGTGATGAAGTTGGTGGTTTGATGTAGCTTTGATCATCAAAGCTGCATACATAAATATCAACTACATCAAGGTTTGATGTAGTTGATATTTAATGTACTTTATTTAACTTATTTATATTTCCTCAAATTTTTGTAATACAACATTAAGTATTTGAATTCTGTATTTGTATTTACCTTGCTATGTAAATACATAATACAGTGGTTAATCTAGCTAGATTAATGACTGTTTTATAAAAGTATTATTTTAAACATGTAAGTTATGAGAGTCTTAATGAAATTAGTTATGGTTGATTTTTAAAATCCATAAAAACTGAGTTCACGGTTTTTTAAGAAACTAAAAATTTAAAGAGCAGAATTTTTTTACGGAATTTTCAATTTGCTCGTTGATTTATGTATAAAAGTTGAGAGCTGTCACAATCTCAGATCAAGTTATGTCAAGTTTTGAGTTGAGTTGGAGAGTTTGTGTCGGGGAGGTCAAGTCAGAAAAAAATAATAATAAATGTTAAAAAGAAAAAAAAAGAAGGTAAATAAACCAATGCTAAAACTTACAGCAGAACATGCCTTTAAACAATTTTGCTTGTAACCCTAGAGAAAATTAAAAAGATAAATAAATTTCAATCTTTTAAAAGGTTTTAACAATTTTATAAAAATTTAATATATCCAGCAAAATCTTGTTAACTTAAAGCTTGGATATGTTGGATTTTCAACTCCTCTTGAGTTTTCTTATCAACTTTATATAAAATCATTTAACCCAACACCGCATACAAAAAGTTTTTTTTCTAAAATAATACCAAAAATGAAGTAGATAATTTGAAAAAAAAAATTTAAAAAAATTTTAATCTTTGTTTCTTTAAAACAACAATGTGAAATCAAGTGTAAAAAAAAATACAAGACCTAAGGTTATAATAATAAATTGAAATACTTCTTGCAAATACTCCACAAGAAACCTAGCAAATAGTCCACAACAAGGAGTAGCTACCAAACTCTGTTTCTTTGTTTAGTAAAACAGTAACACACTGACATTAATTTTCTATGACATATAAAAACAGTCTAAATCAAACTTTGCCTATTTTGCAAATTGTTTCAAAAAATTATTTTGAGAAAAAGAGCGTTGGTAAAGACTTTCATAAAAATCTGTTTTTTCTATTAAGCTGTTTTCCATATATAGAAAATATTACAAATTTGTTCTATTCTTTATTATTAATATAAAATTAAATAAGCCATATAAAACTTCCTTTTTTTTTTAAGTCATCGGTTTCATTCCGTGTAAAAATGTTTGTGTTTATGCAGTTATAATTAATATGTTGCAAATTTAAAACAAAATTTTATTGGATAATATTTACTACTAAGAATTCAAAAATAGTTTCATAAGTTTCATACTTTTTTGATTAAAATCAGAATAAAACATTTCAAGACCTTTGTCGAGGTTTATACAGTAAATTCTTGTGATATGCTGACATTCAGGATTCTTTCATCTTTCCTTTTTTATATCATTCGGTAATACAGGTCAATGATGATATCCATTTAAGCAAACAGCTTTTGATGGTAGTGAATTTTGAACTCTCTGAGCTTCAATAATGTGTTTCCTTTACTATGACAGCAATATAAGATCCATAGTTGAACAACAACCATGTCAAAAAAGTGGAAAAACAATTTGTGTTTTTAAATCGTATACTAATTCTGTAATTAAGAAATTTAAGTCTATTCTAACCATAAACTTCTTATAAGTTGTAACAACGATGGACAAACAATATTTACTCTTTTTTTTACTTTGGGATCAAAACGAGAAACATTGGGTTGACACTTTCATAAGTTGACAGTAGTGTTACACTGTGATCATCAAACTATTTGATAGCCCTCAATTCAATACCAGGTGGTTGTCTATAACAACATTAAACCTTTTCCATTTTTTGTAATGACTTGATCTGATGTCATTTTTATTTTTGAAAGGCGATTTGCCCTTACTATTCCCAAATAACCAATTCCTTGCTCATGAAATGTCTTGATAAGATCAACACCTGTGTAATAATTGTCACAGAATAGTTTTTACCACTTGATCCTAGAAATATGCTGAAGTAAAGTTGTACCATATTGCCAGAAGGTTTTAAATTAGGTTGATTAGAGCACATATCAATGGCACCAATATGTACAAAAAAGTAGGAAAAAGAAAGCTATAACTCAATCCATCAATATCAGATAAAACATACAGTTTATAACCCTAATTCTCAAGTTTCTTTAGGTTGTATTGTTTGAGACCAGATTTTCCTTTGAATGGAACTATTTATTCATCAATACATAATAACTCTGATGGTTTTAGATTTGAAAATTATTTTTGAAAATAATCTACAAGGGGGC
Organism: Hydra vulgaris; assembly: GCF_038396675.1. NCBI lineage: Eukaryota > Metazoa > Cnidaria > Hydrozoa > Anthoathecata > Hydridae > Hydra > Hydra vulgaris. The sequence goes on from NC_088931.1 coordinate 78,409,659, forward strand.
GGATCTTATAAAGCCAATCTGTGTAGTTTTTAGGACTGGTCAGATTGTCACTACAGTGTAGAAATTTTGTTACTGGCATTGTAACTGCAACTTTTTCAGAATAAAATTCTGTGCTTTAATACAATCTAGTATTTGGCATCTTTATCAGACTCATTGCATATAAAAATACCAATAAATTGCTCAAGTTAATTGCATGTCAAGTTTAATGGGGCAGAAGAATTACATTGTATGGCATACCTATTTGATTCCTCCACAATAAGTTCAAAAATAGAATAATCAAGGAACTTTTTTTAAAATTCAATTGGCTTCTTCATAGCTTAATCATCACTTTGCATTGTCAAATGTTATTTTTTCAACTTTGTCTTGATTTTGCTTTTTTCATACTAGGGGGCAATTTTTCATTAATAGTATAAAAAATATGCATTTATCATACGTATCACAAAATATTTCTCATAAAAAACTGCAAAGAAAGTGTTTTGAAAATTACTTTATACATTAAAAAATATTCTAAAATGCGTAATGTTGGTTCAAAGCAACAAACAGTAAAATAAAGCTAGCAGAACCAACATAAGGAAAAAATGATTTTATTTTTTTAAATTAAACTCACTAAACATTAAAACAATTTGGAAAAAAAAAATATATATATATATATATATATATATATATATATATATATATATATATATATATATATATATATGTATATATATATATATATTCTAACAATTTATATATGCTTAGATATTTAGTTCAATTAAAAACCTCTTAAATATGCAAAGCATATTTTTTTCATATATTTTACGGTATCAGTAAACTTCATTTGGTATATAACTACAAAGTTACCACATATATAACAAAAAAATGTTTTTACAACCACAATCAGTAATACTTAGAGTGTATATATAAATACTTTTTCAAAAATTAATAATGTAAAAATTAGCTGGATTAAACAAATATTTTATTACTATTTTTGGAATCAGCACATCAAGACACAATATTACTAATTTGAAATTAGGCCAAATTTTTGAAAAAGACTTGAAATGTATATTTGAAAAAATGTGATTTTAAAACATGACCAACTGATATCAACTAAAATAATTACATTCAACTTTTAACTTCAAAAAAACAGCTTGTTAAAATGACCAATAATTAATTTTTAATAATTTATTTTTATAAATTTTTATTAAAATTATTAATCTTTAGCATTACCGTAATCTGGGGTTACTTTGGACATCAGGCAACTTTGAAAAAAATTTAAGAATTTAAGATTCAAGATAAATGCAACATCCATATGACTAAATACAATTAACTGTAATACCATTTTTTATGTTAACTAGTAAATGTAAAGAATTATATTCTATTAATTGTATGTTTATCTAAACAAAAACCTAAATTTTGGTTGAAACCCCAGTTTACGGTACCTAAGTGTTAAGTTCAGTAAAGAAGTTTATTGCATCATTAAGAATTTTTATAAAACAACATTAAAAGTTGTTGTATAAAAAAGTATTTTTTACGCTGCCAGTTTACATGTATTACACTAAGGCATTATTATTTTTTCAATGTAATATTCGGTTGCAGTACTGCTTTTTTTTTTTATCAAATTTCTTCCCAATGTCTACAACTGTTAAACAGGTACTTGATAACCTTGGATAAAGTAAACTTTGTAAATGAAACATAAAAGAGTTTATCTAGTATGAATCACTAGATGACACTCACTGCAGCATAAAAATACTACTAACTCTAACACTTACACACATAAAAAAAAAAATTATACCAATAAGAGTTCTATCTCTTTACGCTGCAATTCATTACAAGAACTAGATAATGCGTTCTTTACAATTTGTCGAGAAACATTTGATAGTCCATAAGAAGAATACTTTTCTGCAATAATAAATTTAGGGCAACGTGTAGTATCTTTTCTATACTTTATATTGAGATTTAGCTCATTGCACACAATAAGTGATATAAAATAAGCAGCTCTACAATGAATAGAGTCGTCTAGAACTAGTGTCATATTTTTTAAATCTAGTCAATCAATACCGTTGGATATGTCTTATTGGGAAGATTTTTTCAATCTTCTAATGTTTAAAATCAATATGGTTGGGTATATATTGAGGTCATGTCTGAGTCGTATCCCACTCGCAACGATTTTATTTTTCTGAGTAATTTGCCGAACATTATTAACCCCTTTCTGCAAACTGTATCATATGATACAGTTTAAAAATTGTATATCTCTGGTTGAACGCTCAGCGATTTTAAATGCGAATTAAGTTGATTTAAAGCATGCAATATTTAGGTGAGTGTGGCCACCGTACTTGAAATGTTCTTGGGAATATGACTTTCAATTTTATTTCTCATATTATCAAAATGGCAACAGGTAGCAAATCAACTAATTATTGTAAGTACATCATTTTGTTGGGAAAGATTCCTTTCAATCATAAACCCACAAAAATTCCTAAAGTTTCTTATACATATTGGTAGTCCTCTTGTGTATTTATTTACCTATTTTCTTCAACTTTCATTCCTCATCAACTCTTTTTGTAAGTGTATCATAAATGATACATCATGCATCTAAAAAAATATTTTTAATTTTATATTTTTGATTTACTGTTATATCTTTTGATATAAAACGTTTTTATTATTTCTTCTAATCTTTAGCAATCAAGCCAACTTCTTTCTATCGCAGAAAGCCTTCTGGTATCCACAGGATACAGGCACCTGTTTTATTCAAGTTTGTTGATGACGACACAGATCTCTGCTCTTCAGGCGGAGATTCCAGCAATGAAGAAGATATAACTGATCGCGAACTTTTTTTGCCACTATCTTCTTCGTCCAGTGAGGAAGTTAATAGCAGTGATGAGAATGCTGACAGCAATGACAATCAGTCACTTTCAATATTAGGAAGAGCAAAAAAATACGGTGCAGCAGTGGTGCAAGCTACCAACAAACCAAGTGAAAATGGAAAAAAGCCTGCAAAAAAACCTCAGCTATTGTGGAAAGTTAAAAATCTTCCCAATAAACAAGAAGACCACAACTTTAAAGGTAACTACCAACAAAAAATGGACGAGTTATTGGATTGTCTTGGTTCAGAACTGTCGTACTTTTATCAGATTTTTCCTAAAGAGCTTTTTCAAGAAATTGCCTATCAGACAGCATTGTAGGGGAGAGTGGTACTGAATGGACCACAAAATTCGCCTTTTTTATAAACTCGATATTTTCTTATATTGTCAATAACTATGGCGAATATATTAAATCAAAAGACAAGATTGATATCTTAACGAACTATCCTTAAAGGCTGTAACCCTTTGCGCTAACAGAACATAGTTAAAATGTGCAATAAATGTGACCCGTACCAAATTGTTTAGTGGTCCATTCAGTACTTTTGATTGTACTGAATGGACCGGCCCTTGTACTGAATGGACCACAAAATAAGCCTTTTTTTATAAATAAGATAAATATCTATATTTTTAAAACTATGGTAGATAAATTAATTTATAAGGAAAGATTGATATTTTAACTAACTATCCTTGTATATTGAATACTATTTTGGAAGTTGTAAGCCAGTGCGCAAACAGAACATAGTTAAAATATACTATAAATGTGACTCATACCAAACTATTTAGTGGTCCATTTACTGCCCTTGCACTGAATGGACTAGCATTTTAGTTGATTTATTTAATGAATAGCAAGTTACACTATGCAAAGTAATTAGGGTGATAAATGGAGCTTAAAAACAAGAAAACGGTATGTTGAGACATTGATATTTCTGACAAAAAAATTAAAATAAGTTGAATTACTTAATACAGTTTTAGACCAATCAGATAGTCAAAGTACAATAGTCACAAACATATTGGCTGGCATTATCTGCACTTGTGCAAGCTTTATGTGCCCAGCTTGCACACTGTCTGCAACGGTACCACACTTCGTTGTCTTGACCCATTTCTTCACATATAGCACAAAAATCATTATTTGATATAATACCTTCACAAATATTTAAACAATCTTTAACACCGTTGTCACTTCTTTCAACACAAATATCATCAGCCTTATCATTATTATATGTCATTAATGGAAACTTCAGAGATTTAGAGTTATTTGATTTCTTTTTTGGTTTCCTTTGGCGTTTATTTGTACTATCTCTTTGTTTTTCAGAAAGGTTTTGTTTTTTTAAATTTCGCTGAAGTTGTTGATTTCGAAGAGCCTCTTTAATTGGAGTATCAGTTAGAATCGAAGAGGAGAGCTTTTTACGAGCACCTTTAGATTTTTCTAAACGAGCTTTTGCAGAAGGATAAGGGCGTATACTTTCTACATTCAGGGTATTGCTTACATTTTTGTTGTCTTTAACATTTCTATTTATTTCTATTAAAACTGTATTGATGTTGAGTGTTTCAGGATTGGATTTGTTTATTTCTACTGAAACTGAATTGATGTTAAGTGTTTCAGGATTGGATTTGTTTATTTCAACTGAAACTGGATTGATGTTGAATGTTTCAGGATTGGATCTGTTTATTTCTACTGAAACTGGATCGATGTTGAGTGCTCCAGAATTAGGTTTATTAATTTCTATTAAAACTGGAATAATGTTGAGTCTTTCAGGATTGGGTCTGTTTGTAACCTGAGATAAAAAAAAATCCTCATCCTTCCATCGATCAGGTTGAAATGGACTTATACCAGATGCTGAAAAACCACTAATGATGTTAGCTGGCATTGATACTTTTGCCCAAGCCTTTCCAGAAATTTCTGCAATGTCATAGATCGAGACAATTTTTCTAGGATGTGATACTAACCAGCTATCAATTTCACGATTATAATGGCATTTGAATGGTCCATAAACTGCTATATCTAGTGGTTGCAGTTTGTGTGATGTATGGGGTGGGATTGTCAAAACAATTACACCATTATCTGATGCTAAGTCAATGAAGTTAATGGACATATGTGTCTCATGATTATCTAGTATCAATAGCACAGGGTTTGCCTTAGATGGTCGAACACTTTTTATAAAATGATTAAACCACTCCATAAACGTTGATTCCACCATCCACCCAGATTTGTTGGCAGTGCCAACAGAACCAGGAATTGAATTTCGCAGAAAATAATCTTTAAAATGAACACGTGGAAAAATGTAGAATGGTGTTATCGATGATCCACTTGCATTTATTGCATTGCACATTGTTACCAAGATACCTCGTTCTGCACTTGTAACAGACGCAACTTGCCGCTCTCCTCTCTTTGCTAAAACATGCTCTGGCACTTGTACAGTAGTAACACCAGTCTCATCAACATTCCATATATCATTCAGTGAAAACTTGTATTTAATCAAAACTTTACGCAGATTATTATAAAATATTTCGACATTATGTTTGTTGAATGCTGACATTCGACCAATAGATGTTGCCTCTGGTTTTCTTATAACCAGTTCTGGATGACGCTTTAAAAATGCTCTAAACCAATCTACACCAGCATGTTTATTTGTTTCCCAAGGTTTAGCAGAACCTAGACGGGAATGTGGTAATTTCTTCTCAAGTTTGAGAGCATATTCAAACGTTAGTGCTCTTAGCTTAATTGGACTTAAACCATATCCCATTTTTGCAGAAACTAAACAATATTGAACCAGCTCGTGTTCCTCTGATACTGAAAAAATTTTCATAGAACTGTTACTATATGGAACACACTGCAATTTATTTAAACCATCTGGTGATAGTTGAGCTTCTTTAATTCTCCTTTTAAGAGTTGAACGTTTGACTCCAAATATCTCAACAGCTTTCCTTTCAGATAAAGTTTTTGTCAAAACATTCTCAACTGCTTGGATCATATTAATGGGATCCCAATCACCTTTTACTGCTGTTACTTTACGATGTCTCATAATTGTTCTGAAATGAATAAAACTTGCTTATAACCGTATTATAAAAAAAAATCATCAGTGCTATTATATATATATATATATATATATATATATATATATATATATATATATATATATATATATATATATATATATATATATATATATATATATATATATAATAGTAGTGTGTGCTATAGTAGTATTATATATATATATATATATATATATATATATATATATATATATATATATATATATATATATATATATATATATATATATATATATATATATATATATATATATATATATATACATATAACATAGACAAAATTCTATATTTTATAAAAGTTTGAATGTAGAATAATTTGTATACGATGATCAACAAGCTTAAGCGATATAAATAGAATAAATAATTTGCAATATTTAAATATTGCAATTTAAACAATTGCACTTAAACTAAGAATAATTAATTATTATTGGTTTTATTACTTTGTTTTTTATATTATTGTAGAAGCTACTGATAATTTGATATACAAGATATTTTCTATTACAAGAAACTTAGACATTTGATTAAGTCTCATTACATTCGTAATGTTTCTCGATGTTTTTTAAAAATTTTGATACTCAATTTTTTTACTTATCCTTACTTCTTGTTCGTAATAATTATCCTTCATTCAATCTAAGAAGTTAAATAATAACAACATAAATAATTTAATATATCGTAATAATATTACGACATATCAAATTATTCAAATAATGAAATAAACTGCAGATTAAATTATTACCAAGGTATGTAAATAAGTAGTATGCTATAGTCTTTATATATATAGTATTTCCTAGTTCACACTTCCATTGTTTGTTTAAATTAAAAAATTTGTATTTTGTTTTAGTAAGTAACATACTGAAGCGCCATAAATACTCTTACAGAAAGATGAACCGGTCCAATCAGTACCATCAATGGTGGTTCATCCAGTACACTTATCAAAATGCACATATTACCCATTTAATTAAAGCAATCAGTAAATCATATAACCTTCAATCTAATGTTATACAAAGTAAAAAATATATATCTATAACATCATTATTAATCATAGTTAACTTTACCTTAAAAATTTATTGTAAATTGAAATAAATTGAAAAGATAAAAAATTACTTTTGAGTTAAAAAAAATACAAAATAGAAATATAAATGCATTATTACGAATAAAGTTAAACAAAAAATACTAAAGAGACTTTGGGTATATAAAATGTATATGCAATGAAAAAAAAGTAATTTACCGCTTGTTAAGTTCTTATTTTTCAAATTGTCCATTCAGTACAAGGTCCATTCAGTACCACTCTCCCCTACTCCATGCGAACCAATCCTAAAAACCCATTTGCTGTAAAAGAGGAAGATATAGTTAGTTTTGTTGCATGTGTTTTGTATATGTCCATTGTCAAACTCCCAAGCACAAGAGATTATTGGTCGTCTTCCATTGGAATTGCTCATGTAGCTAATATTATGCCCGTCAACCGCCTTGAAAAATTAAAAAGCATTATTCATTTTGCTGACAACAACTCTGCTGACAAAAACGATAAGTTTTTCAAGATACGCCCTCTCATAAACAAAATAAATGAGCAGCTGAAAAGTATTCCATTTGAAGAAAATTTTGCGGTTGATGAGCAGATTATTCCGTTCAAAGGGAGACATTTAATCAAACAATACAACCCTAAAAAACCGCACAAATGGCTGTTTAAAGTTTTTGTTCTGAATGGTGTCTCTGGCTTCAGCTATAATTTTGAAGTTTACTGTGGAAGAAGTGACAACATTTGCCTTGAGAATGAACCAGACTTTGGGGCAAGTAGTAACGTTGTTGTGCGTCTAGCCCGAATTATGCCCGATGACGTTAATCATAAATTGTATGTTGACAATTGGTTCAATAGAATTGGTTTAAATGTTTATATGTTCAAGAGGGGAATTTGAATGGTTGGAACTGCACGTAGGAACCGTGTTGGAAATTACCCAGTCTTGTCAGATAAGGAAATAAAGCAAAGGGGTTGCGGAGCATTTACCGAACATGTTGCCAAAGTTGACGGAGTTGATGTATCGGTAGTTTCCTGGTTTGACAGCAAAGTTGTAACTTTGCTGTCCAAATTTATTGGAAGTGAACCTTCAATTGAGGTTAGAAGATTTTCAAGAAAAGATACGTGCTATATCAACATTTCCTGTCCGGGAGTAGTCACTATCTACAACAAGCACATGGGGGAGTCGATTTGCTTGATTCTCTGCTTGGCTATTACAGGAACAAGATTCAGTCAAAAAAGTGGTATCACCGGATCTTTTTCCTCTTGATTGATATGCCCATAATCAATGCCTGGATTCTTTGGTAAAAGCGTAATCCGTCAACTCCACTTGTCAAATTCAAATTGGCGGTAGCAGATTTGTTGTCTAATTACCAGGTGTCGCGTAAACGAAAAGCAGGTCGCCGATCTCTTGGTGACATCACACAACGTGTTGGTCCAAAAATTGCCATTCCCTATGAAGCAATTCGGTCTGATCAAGTTGGACATTGGCCTATTTTCAATGAAAAGCGTGCTCGTTGCAAATATGACAATTGCTCCGCCTTAACATATTCATTTTGTGAAAAGTGTGACACTGCGCAGTGTCTTAATAAGGACCGCAACTGTTTTAAAGCTTTCCATTAATGGATTTTTTATTTATAATGATATTTTTATTGAGTGTATTTAACTACCAAGGTCCAAGTTCCAAGATAAACTCTCTGAATAGCAACAAACATTAGTTTATAATTTTTTCATAAAGTTCCACTACTGCATGATGTATCATATATGATACAATTAATTATTTTGCAATTAATTGATCTTAAAATATATTTTTTTGGATGTTAGGTCATTGAATGCTTCTTGAATCATTAGTTTAGTTAGATAAAAAAAAGTTATGCAAAAAGGGGTTAACAATTTTTACCAGCTAGCAATAAAAACAACAACAACACACGTGCACATATATGTGTGTTTATTTATTATCAAATCAAATCAATATATTTTCACTTTAATAATAACTGTATATATATACAATCGTGCGGGACATTTACAAACAGTTATAAACTGATGACGTGTTAAGACCTATGATGGTATAAATTATAGCATAATAATAATAATGATAATAATAATAAGTAATAATAATAACAACAATAGTAATAAATAGTAATAATAATATTAAATACAGTAATATAAAAAAGTATAATCTGTATACATATTTTACTATATATTGATATATATTTTACTATATATTTATCTATACATATAATAGTGATAATCATATGTCCTTGCCGTAAGTGAAAATGTTAAAAAAAAAACATTTGAAAAAAAATATGTTTGACTATATCTGGTTAAAATAATGCATTGTTATTTAGTATCTTTTTAGAGATGTAATTACATCTAAAATATATGTAACTGTATCTATATCTTGTTAAAATAATTCATTAATAGTTAATATTATTTTCCATATGTAATTACATCTGCAAAAAATCGCTTAAGTAGAAATTTCTGGCAAAATTATACATTATTAGTTAATATTTTTCAAGATGTAATTACATCAGTTTATAAATAATAGCGCAATTACCCTTTATCTTTTAATTAGTTAACTCTATAAAGTAAAATTTTTCTTAACTGCTTCTTAACAGATTTAGCTATACTTAGATAATTGAAAAGGTATAACATTTGTAATATTGCATTATTAATATCTGTAATTACAATTAATAGTAATATTATTATTCTTTTTATATTATTATTATTATTATTATTAATAAATTATTAATATAATCAATACTTTTAATATCATTAATATAATTAATATCTGTAACTATTGATATAAATAATATCAATATTATTACCAAGTTATTAATATAATTAATGTTTGTAATATGTACATATTTTTGCACAGATGTTAATAGACACCAATACAGTTTCAGATGTTGTTGGACAGATGTTGCTAGACACGGCGAAAACTGATGTTACTACCCTGATCCAATATGATTACTTGCTTAGCAATATGTGTTGTTTGTCTTTTTGCATTAAAATTCTTCAAAAGTATTTATATTTATAAATTATACATCGTAATTTTTTAATGAAATTTTCATAATTATAGTTTGTACTATTTGTATTATTTCTACAAAAAATATTTGGATTATGCATCATAACTTATGAAATTTTAATTTAATTTTTATTTGTAAGTTTGATAGCAGCTAGCATCAGTTTTGATATTTAGAATAATTAAATACTTTCTTTGTTATAATAAAGTGATTCTACTGCTTAAAACTATTTTTTTTATATAAATGTATTTATCATTCAGTAAGGTTTGCCATAAATATATATTTTAGATTATTTGGATAATAACAAATACTTTGATGTGTATACTGCACTATACACATCAAAGTATTTGTTATTGTCCACACATACACATGTGTATGTGAATACTTTAATCTATGTGTTTGTATGTATTGAATATATGTGTATATGTGAATACTTTGATCATTAAAATTAGTTTACCGTCTAGCTTTAAAAACTTTAAAAAGGTTGCTTTAGAAGCAATTTACTGCTTAATTTAGATTGCTTTGACAAATGAACTTGAACCGATAATTTGTCAAGGGTAAAGAATATTTTTAAGCTTTTAATAATAAATTAATCTTGTGATTATTTTTCTCTATTAAAATAGATATGGGTAATTACAAAATCAATGTTTTATTATAATTAAAATAAAAAATTATATGAAACTGTAAATATGCAAACATTTTATAAATTATTATTTCATTTATATACAGTTGTATCTTAATCAGAAATGTCCAAAGAGGCAAGTATAGTTAATTATTTGTTAAGTATAGTTAAGTATTTGTTATTGTAGTTATGTTCACATATTTAATGACGAAGGAACTCAATAGTAAATCTAGTAACGTATCTAGATTTAAGTTGAGCGCTTTTAATTTGCATGTAATTTTGGGTCGTTTATTACAATCAACCCAAAAATATTACCAATTTGAAAAAATCCTTTGAAAAAACTAAGCAAGCTGTCTGGTTTTGTAACAAAGCGTCACGACAAAACCAAGCCGTGTTAGTGAACCAAGCAATCTAGTTTTTAATATGCTTCTGTTTTATATTTTGTTGCTGCTAAGTTTAATTGAAGTACTAAAATTGCACTCAAAACGAATTGGAAACAGAGCTTTTCTCGTGGTATTCGAAGTTGTTGGATCGTGGAAACAACAGCCGATTTCAATCTGCTTAATGTGATAATCAACAATAATTCACCTGAGTCGAATGCTTTTTTTGTTATACTGTCAAATTTGTGTAATGTTATTTTTGATTTTTTTTTAATCAACAATAAAAAAAGTCTGCTTTATCTATTATTTTTTTCATTTGAACCAAATTTGCATCAGGGATAGTAGCGGGTTACCTGTATTGGTCCCGGCTTTGATTGGCTCGGTAACTTAAATAATCTGTATACATTTTTTTTTCTTCTTCAAAAGTCAATTTTCAAGTATAACTCACGTTTTTCTGTGATTAATTCCTCTACTTGAAAGCCTTCAACTTTAAAAGCTGTCAGTTAAGGAAAAAAGTATTTGGATTTTAAAAATAAAAACAAGTTAAAAAGAATAATTTAATTTTTATGTAAATAATTATCCGCAAAAATAAAACAATAGTCAAAATTTTGAAGATTAAAAATTGAAAAACGCCGTCATTTTACGCCGTGGTTTGACGTCGTGATTTTAGGCAGTTTTTGTTGCATATTAGCATTTAAGGTTGTTTAACATCGCTTATGGTTAATTTTGTTTATTATTATTATTTTATATTTTTATTAAATAGCTACTGCTATGTCAAAATAAGATAAATTGTAATAAAGTTACATTTAGAAAATAAAAATTAAATTATGTTGAATAACAAACATATCTCACTTGCTATTTTATCTTTTATCTTCTTTGCTATTAAAAATACGTAAATCAATAAAATCGATGCAAGTGAGATAGGATCAAGACACAACCATACAAAGACGTACGCACTAATATAAAAAAAAATTCTTAGCTCGTTTTTTTAATTTATCAGAATTAACACGAATATAATAATAAATAGATTTTTTTAAGGTGGCACACAACTGAAAACAAGTTTTTTTGTAAATAATCAAAATTTTGATTTTTTTTTTTTTAATGACAATTATTTTATATTAAAATAAAATAAAAAACAGATAATTTTTTTTTTTAATTAATTTTATTATCCATAATGGCCAAAAATGGGTTGTAAAACATGTGTTTTTAGTAAATCTTCAAAACCTAATAACTTAATTTTGCCTCAACTACTGAAACTAAAATTTTGAACATAGCTTCCTAATCATATTTCACCCTGTTTGACCGTGGGAATTTTTATAATTTAAATTATTTCATGAAATATTGCATTTCTAACAAAATCACCTAATATATATATGAAATATCAATAAATTCAGCACTATAAACATCAATATTTCACTTTCTATAACTTTTTATGAAAATTCTGAGGGTTAAATGAAGTATTATATTATGATAAACAAATCCTGAAAATTGTATTATGTAATTCTGTTTTGTTAATGAGAAAATGTGTTTCAAAGTTTAAAAAAATACATATTGAGAAAAAAGCAAAAATAAGAAAAAAATATATAACAACATAAAAATTATCAAAATCCACCAGAGATGTAACTATCAGTTGTTTCTTTTATTTGCTGATTGTCTATGAAACCTTTTTTAACTGCTCTTATTTTTTTTCTCTGCATTTTACTTTTATCCGTTGACTTTGACTTCATATGTCGAATTCTGGTTTTGTCAACTTTACTTGACGAAGCTAATGTAACAATTCCACTCAAGCCAAAGTATTTTAAAACTTCTAATACACCATTAGCACCATCATTATAATGCAGCACTGCTGAGTATGTTCCCATTTCAATTGTAGACTTACTAACAAATGTGTGCTTTGGTACGCGAGACCATATAATAGAATTTAATGCTTCATTGGCATTTTGCGTCTTTCCATGCAAACATTTAATTAGAAGATCATCAGCCTGAAGATCCTTGATGATTGGTAAAATAAGATTCTTAATCCAGATAGGTATACATGATTTTGATTTGTAATTTGTATAATTTAGAGCCCAATATTTGCACCAACTTGCCAATCCTCTTGGGCAAAACTGATGTTGCATTTGCTGGTTTTCAAAGTTGGTAAAATGAAATAAAATAGCATAAACTGCCTTTTTCATAGCATACAAGTTGTTGACATTTTGACGAATGGCCATGCCATAATAGTTTTGCATAGAATTTATACATTTTTCTGTTAGGTTACCTCTACCTGATAAAGGTGTTTTAGTGCCTTTGTGTGCTTTGACTAAATTTCTAAGTCGTGTACCCAATCTTTTTTGCACATGACCTACACATTCAAGTTTTATTGGAGTGATGTCAAAATCCTGGTAAGGGTTTGAGTTTTTGACATCTTTGAATGAAGAAGTGTCTCCATCACCTAGAAACTCTTTATAAATTAGATTATTTTTTTTAACCGAGCGATTAAAAATTGTTACTGCAGACTCCATACTTCCAGACAAAGATTTGTGATTTATTTCACATTGATGATCAATTATCCAACACTGATATTCTGGAGTTCCTTTTTTACTGTTCCACATTTTACAGCCCATGCAGTACTTAGACAAAACTTCAATATCAATGCATTTATCCCCAGAAATCGCAGTAACTACACCGTGCAATGAATTGTGACCGCGTTTCTGCCATGTACCATCAATTGAAACTCTTACACATGGTATATCCTGAGCAATGTCAACTTTTTTAGAGTCCTTAGTCGCTAATAACATACTTTTCTCTGAAGCACTTTTATAAGCTACCATAATAGTTTTGTTTAATTTTTGAAATCCATTTTCAGATATACATTTTAAGTTCATGCAAGATGAAAATGTTTTTATAGCTCCATAACCACAGCCTACTTCTCGAAAAGCTATTATTGCACGAATATTAACATCATATGGTGAGTTAGCTGTTACTGCATCAAATTTAGCATTTATTGATTTGTTTGATGAATTAAATCTTTTAACATAATCACAGTGTTCACATTTTAATTGAAACAAATGTGCAAATCCTTTTCTACTGGAATCAACATCTGTTAAAAGTAATGGCTGAAAGCAGTTGTTGCATGCAGTTTTAGCTATAAGTTCTTAAAGAATTGAAAAATTAATAAAAACAAAATAGTTATCTTTTCCAGAACCAAATGTATTCGAGTAGTTGGGTTTGATTTTCCTTTCACTAGAACAGCTACTTGCTGCTTGAGTTATGGACGATGTCATCGTCGATGATAAGATGTAAGAAGAAGATGATTTTTTATTTCCAACAACACCATTCCATTTTCGTTTTATCCTTCTTGATAAATTTTGTTTAGTTTTATTTCCTTGTTTATTCATTTAAAAACAACTTTATTCCAACTAAATTGAAATCAATTTTTAAATTATTTGGTATAAAATGAGAGAAAAGTTACAGTATAAAAGACTAACATTAACAGATTAAAAACACTCTTGTTCGTAAATAAAATTTTGAATTATGACTTTTAAAACTGAAAACTAACAAGAGTCTGCGTATAACAAATTAAAACCAAGTTTGTGATGGTGTTTTACTGTTTTGAATTCAGAAAAACTCCTATGACTGATGGTTGCTAAGGCGTTGTTAGGGAATTTATTTTCAAGTGTCATCTACTAAAATGATATTAAATCAACTTTTATATCATTTTTGAGACTAATTTTTTTTTTATATGTTCAAGGAATGGTTATAGAATCAAAATACCCAAAAATCTAAAAATTGATTTTTTTCAAAAAACTTGCTTTTTTTCGGTTGTGTGCCACCTTAAATAAACAACAAGATGTTTTTGAATATAATAATAAAAAACAACTTTTTTAAAAATAAATCCATGACCGTCACTATAAAATGACAGTAGGGGAAGTAGAGAAGTGTACTTGCCCTACCTAACAACAATTTTTTTTTTTTTTTTACTAACTTCAAAGAAATTTTTTACTATAGGAACTTTAAAATTAGTAAAAGAAAGTTATATTTAGCATCAAAAACGTAATAAATTGTAAGAGGCTTGGTAACAATGTTGTGGATTTTTGGTGCGAAATAAACGAGACATTTATTTTGCACCTTATAGTAAGCCTTCAAAGGGTTTTTTAATTGTAACCCAACTAACACACTTACGTTGGGCCAACGTATGTAAATATACTTTGACTGTTTTCTTCGATGTGAATACAACGTTGATCCAATGTTAGTTATATCGTATTTATAATAGTGAAATCCTTTATATCGACGTGATTAAATATAGTTAGCAAATTTACATTGGTCCAACGTATGTAAAAACATCGCAATTGTTGATTGTTTTTTCGATCTAAACCCAACGTTGCCTAATGTTTAGGGATCAACGTTGATCCAATGTATATGGATTAACGTTGACCAAATGTGTATAACCCCACATTGATCCAGTGTAATGGATTAACGTTGATCAAATGTTTATAAACCAAAGTTAATCCAATGTGTCTAGATTCACGTTGGATTTTATACTTAGGATCAACTTTGTGTTTGCATTGAGAAAAGGCAGGTTTACAAATATATACTTGTATAATTTATAAGAACTATTTTTCATCCAATCATTTTAGCTGATTATGGAAATAAATTTTTCTATTTCTTATCTAATGAAATATCTAGTCACAAGAAAAACTAACGAGAATAATGCCTATTTACTCATATGCATTAGGATGTACAAAAAATAAACTTTTTCATAAAACTAAAAGGTTCAAAACACATCCTGGTTACATACCTGAAATAAAAGAAAAATGCAAAATTTTAGGTCTTTAAGCCTTCAGCAAGCGTTAGGGGTGTAGATTTTGATTTTTCTTTAACATGTCTAATATTTAAATAATAAAACAATCCAAAGAAAAACGGTTTATTTTGGTTCGAAATATTTTTTGTTTGTTAAAAGTTCAAAAAAAATTACATTTAATCTAAAATACTTTTTGCTAAGAAGTTTTACTGTTCAAATCACTCTTTTCATTCTTTACTTTTTTCTCTTTAGCACTTGCCATGATGTTTTGTCTCTGATTTTCATTATGACTGTCTGTCAGGAAATTTTGCACTAGAAAAATATTTTTTTCAGAGCATTTACTTGTGCACTGAATATTTGAAACAAAATCTTTAAAAAACTTGAAGCTGGGATATAGGTCTACAAATTTTACATCAGAAGTCCAAAACTATTTTTTTGTATAAAAAGATCGAGTATGAAAACATTATGCCAGCTGTTTTTCCAAACAAACTCGTGCAAATGGGTGTTCTTGTTAATGATTATATCATCTCTAATCTCTTGTTTCTTTATTTTAAAATAACAAATATCCGCGATTTAGGGATAATTAATAAGTTTCTGTATCAGTAAGAATTTCTCTTCATTAGTTATACCTGGATCTGCTCTGCTACAATAACAAAATCTTCAGCCAAGTACTATGTATGCCGAAAAAGAGAATTTTTCAGACTTTTGCCTAGTATTTCGTCTTCTTTCTATATGCTTTTGGCTACTTTTATAGTTTTGAGATTATTAGATGGTGCCTGGATCATGATTGAATACTTCAGAAACCAAGGAATGTAAAATATTGCTACAAAAGGTGTAATTTTGTTGACATCTTCTATCTCCTCCACTGGCATAAATTTCAATTTTTTTATGAGTTAATTGAAGCATTATTAAATATATCCCATTTGCCATAAATCTAGCTTCATGATATGCAGGGGGTTGATGAAAATAGAAACATGGTACTTTGTTACCCAAGAAAGAACCTAGTTCAAATAATGTTATATAGTCTGTTCTCATCTTGAAAAAGGTTTTCACCGTAATGATATTTCCTAAGTATTCTTTAGCTTCTTGTTCAATCTGATGCATGTAAGAATTGTTTTTAAAAATGTTGAAATTAAATCTATTTAATGAGTTAATATGTTTAGAACATATCTGAAATTTTCAGGCTAATTTTTTTTAATATTGAAAACAGTTTTTTTTTTGGTGCCTTAGTCTTTCCTGTTAGCGTTTACTAAATTTTTTCACTAAATGACTGATGTGTCTCTAATATATGTGTCAACAACATAAGAGCCACACAATGTGCTTCCGGATAACATACCTACTATTATGTTCAATTCCTCCATTATGTGCACCAGTGTTTGAAGCAGTTGTGCCAGTACAAACAGCAAATTTTTTTTTTTCAATTTCGAAATCTTCAAGTAACTTTTTTTATTGTTTTGCTTGATCTTTACCTTTAGATGAGTTTGCCTGGAACACTCCTAGCAGAATATCACTATTATTATCAACCTTAGGAGCCGTCATGCTTCTGCAATTCTTTCCATTTTAATAGCAATATTATTTTTAAGATCCCATTTATTACACAACTTACCATCGAAGTGAAGCAAGAGTTTCTTACCAATTAAAGCATTTTTTTAACTATTTCTAACTTCTTCCCCTTTGTTTTTGATGTTATAAAATCTATTTCTGTGGGTTCCTGATTTTGACAAAACAATATCTTTCAAATTATGCCCTGCATGCTTTAGAATCGAGGAAAGAATTACTATATGACCCCTTACACCAAGATGATATCTTGTAGCGACTTCACTTAATGCTTTTATTATTCTATCCCCTGATATTGACAGATGCAGCTAATCAGGTCCTTTTTTTAATCTTGCTAACGACACAGAAAACTTTTATCTTCTTCACTAGATACATCGAAAAATGTATCATTAAATGAACTTGACTCAAAATTTATTGGTTCTGTATCTGAATCAGAGACAATATGATATTCCAATAAATTTTAATCCTCTATGAGCATTTCAAGTTTTTTGTCTAACTTACTCCTTTCAGTAAATCGTGTCAATATCCTCAGTTATCTACATTTTTCTAGTCGAATTTTTGTTGGTTAAGAGTTCAATTTCCTCTTTAATGGCTTCAGGTGATCTGTTGCAATCAGCTTTGATTTTCATTACAATATTTTTGCAGCCTATGCAAAAAGGTTCATTTGGTATTTTTAATAGTCGGTTTCGAGAATCAAAAGATTTTTTTTTGAAGAAAAGTTCAATCTAATATGAAAAAAAAACTTTGAAAGAGGTTGATAGCTTAAATAAAATAAAAAAACAGTTAACTATTATAAACATATTGAGAAAATCTTACTTTTTAAGATCTATTTTCTTTCTCCATTTTTTGTTGAGCTTTATAATCTTATCTCTAATGCTCCAACTTTTCATCAAAAAGTCTTTTTGAAAACTTGCTCTGCACTAAACATTTAATACTTCTGTGACAAGACAATCTTTAATACTTATCTCAAATTTTGCACCAGGAAGTTAACATTTTAGCTAATACCCTCCTTTTTCTTCATGGAGTAACCAATATTTGATTTTCCTGACTTATACCTTGATTGCTTTGAAGAAATAATATGGCAATATTTTTTTAAACCATTTGTCACCATTTGTGGGCAACTGGTAATTGGGAAGCTCTAAAGTGGGTCTGTTCAAAAGATACAAAGGTCTCTTTGGGTTTTCTAGCACATGGTTAATTTTTTTTTCATATCTTTAAAATTTCTTTTTTTACAGCTTATTTATCTGCATTGTTTATTGTTTATTTCCATATTACTATTTATTTATATATTCCAACTTGTTTCTCCGCGCAGAGGCCTTGTTCGTCAAGGTTCGTGTTTTGGAGTTATAGAGTTGAGAGAGGGTTATAACCACTATTAAGTAGCCTCCTCATCTGTAGTCGCCTTCTCGGCCTTGAGGAGGTAAATAACAAAAAAAAAAAAAATAATATTTAAAGAACATAAACTTTATTGTTATATTGATTTAATTAAAGTATTTTAAACAATCTCAAATGTACTTTAAATAATCTATAATAGTATTAAAAAAATAATGCTTGCTTATTTATAAATTCAAAATATATAAATGAGGAAGAAGTGAAAACGTACCATTTACGTGGAAAACCATGTAAAAAAATCCGAAAATACCTGTTTTTCATTTTTTACACCTCCAAGGGTCCTTAAACCCTTAAATTTAGTAAAAATGCTCATTTTTATGCATATAACCAGGATATACTTAAAACCTAATTTTTTTTTTTTTAGACACCCTAATATGCATGTTTGTAAGTTTTTACAATAATCATTGACAATGTTAACTCATCGTAAATAGATGAAATATGTATTATTATATATATTCAAACCTTACAAGTGTATAAATCTGTAGTATATACAGTGATGTTTTGCCAAAATAATAAGTACGGAACACGTTAGACTAGGACGAATAAAGTAATACTAAATGAGGTCACAATAAGACTGATAATAATTAGAGAAGTCGTACAAAGATAAATGTTATAAAAACTTTTAAATTAATAAATTGATGTATAAAATAAAGTTGATTAATGCTGCAGAGTCAGCCAAAGAATTGCGGTCTATCTTCACCAAACAATCAACAGTTGATAAAGCTATAACCGAAGCGAAGACAAAAGCCGAATCAAATAAAACAATCAAAACAGAGTAAAAACATACCTCCTCAGCTATCTAATTTAAGAATCCACAAATGCAAATTCATTTTAAAACAAACTCTACGAACTTGCTGGCCGAATTTGTAATGCAGCCATAGAATAAAATGAGCTATAGGAGTCATCTATAGGTTATAAGCGACCAAATAAAATATTCCTTAGTTCAAGTTAGTTGCCCTCAAAATAATCATCTTATGCGACTTTTTATCTTTCCCATATTTTGAAATTCTCTTGAGGAAGAGTCAAAAAACACCCTTGACTTTCTCATCACAGATGAGCCAGACCGTGTTCTTGCACTAAAAACAGGTGAACCTCTAGGCCATACACCACAAGGTCGTACTCACTTTATGATAACCTGTGAATATGCCATTTCTAGTACTGATGTAAATTAATCTACCAATAATTTACCAAGACTTGTTTGGGTAAAAGCAGATTTTGAGAAAATTTCAACATATTATGAATCAGTAAGTTGGAGTAATTTATTGCTGGCTTATCAGCAAATGATTGCTATGAAGTTTTAATAATTATATTCAAGAATATATTTTAGCATGTGCTCAATATATACCCAAAAAAATATCTAAACTAATTTTGGATCATGAACCGTGGATGACAACTAATGTAAAAGCTGCTATTCGTCTAAAACGAGACCTTTGGGCCAAATATAAATCTGCTTGGAGATATGTTCACGCCAAATTAAAATTAGCTGATAGCATATCAGTAAAAAAAGTTATAAAAAAAGCAGTTCTGGAATAATAAGAGACCATTGTTCAAAAAGCAAAGCTGATTCCAAAAATACTCCATTCCTATGTGCAAAAAAAAAGAAGTGCAAAAGACTCTATACAAGCTCTGAAAAATACTGATGGAATAATCATATCTGAAGGCGAATTTATTTGCATTGCTTTTAGTAACTTCTTTCTGTTTTTATTGTAGAATCATCAGATGGGCTGCCTTATTTTAAAAATCGAACTGTAATTTAATGCAGTGAAATTCCTGAACATTTTTTTAATCATAAGCATATTTAAAACAGACTAATAGCAATTGATCCAAATAAGTCCGCTGGATTCAATTGCATCCACCCACGAGTTCTCTTAAATTGTTGTTCAAGTATGGCTTTACCTTTAAGAATAATCTATAATCATTCATTTAGTACTGGTGTTG
This sequence comes from Hydra vulgaris, assembly GCF_038396675.1. Classification (NCBI taxonomy): domain Eukaryota; kingdom Metazoa; phylum Cnidaria; class Hydrozoa; order Anthoathecata; family Hydridae; genus Hydra; species Hydra vulgaris. The sequence goes on from NC_088931.1 coordinate 78,430,266, forward strand.
TGCCTGATAGATGGAAAAAAGCAAATGTTATTCCAAAATTTAAAAAAAGGTTCTAGACTTTTGGCCTCAAACTACAGACCATCAATCTCCTTAACATCAATTCCTGGAAAAATAATGGAAGCAATTATCCGAGAGGTCACCACTGTGAAGCTACAGGTGTCATCTCGAATACACAACATGGATTTGTATTTAAAAAATATTGCATGTCTAACTTGTTAAAAACTCTTGACTCATCGCAGAGGCTTTACACCAAGGATACCCTGTTGACGTTATTTTTACCAACTTTAAAAAAAACCTTCGATACACTGCCTTACAAAAGACAACTACATAAACTTTATGCATATGGTATTCGTGGTCAGATCTTGCATGGATTAAAGCATGGCTAAATAAAAGGCAGCCACGGGTCAAAATAGGAAAGATATAGTTAGTGGAGTCCCACAGGGATCAGTCCTTGACCCCCTTCTTTTTGTGTTGTATATTAATGACCTATTAGATAATTTGACTCACAATATAAAATTATATGCTGATGGTAGTAAAATTATTGTGGTAATCAGCTTACCATCAGATGTAGATTTTTTACAAGCTGATATCAATAAAGCTGTTGAATGGGCATGAATTTGGCAGATGAAGTTTAATATAACAAAATGTAAGGTCATGCATATCAGTCAAGAATCAACTAAATCAAATCAAAAATACTATATGTATGATTGCAATGGCACACAAGTCACGTTAGCTGATACCTATATTGAAAGAGATTTAGGTGTACTCATCTCTGATAACCTTAAATTTAAGATGCAAGTAGATTCTGCTGCTATGAAGGCCAATCACATACTTGGAATTTTTAAAAAAGCATTTTAGCACAGAGGTTTAAATCTGTGGAAATCGCTTTATATAACCTATATTAGACCACATTTAGAATTTGCAGTTCAATCATGGTCACCATATCAAGTTAGAGACATCAATATTTTAGAAAACATTCAAAGAAAAACTACAAAAGTAATTTTTTTCGATTTCAAAACTGCCTTACAATGAAAGACTCAAAAAACTACGACTTACCACCCTGACTTAGAGAAGGATCAGAAGTGATATGATACAGCATTTTAAAATAATAAGTAAGATTGATGTCATTAACTGGCATCACCCACCGATATCTCTTTCCTCCTTTTTTTGCGATGGACCGGCTGGTGGTACTCGTGGTCTGCCATGCGATTAAAGTGTCAATTGGTTAAGCATTGCGAACAGAGGCAATATTTTTTCACAAATTGTATAGTGAAACACCGGAACTCTTTGCCAGAGCAAATTATTGATGCTCCAAAATTGAGAAATTTTAAGGAGCTATATGATAGTCATGTTGTAAGAAGAAACATTATAGTCTGATTTATGATGCTAGTGTAACTTTGGTAGTGCAACAAGTTTGAGTTCTGCAAAGGAATGCTAATACCATTCCTTCACAAGTCGTTTTATTTTTGTAAAATAACTTGTTCAGAAAATATCTCATAATTGTTCAGAAATTACATTAAACTCTTATAGCCCATTTTATTTTTTTGTCGTGTAAAAAACTTTTTTGAACTTTAGTCAATTTATCTTAATATAATAATCAAATTTCAAAAAATAAATTTTTTATAGTTTTGGGGCCGATTTGGGGTTTGTTGCTTTCAGGCAACAACGGATGCATAAAGTATTAGTTTATTTATTCTGACACAATATTATTTTACATGAAAAGCCCAAATTTTTTATCTTTTCTAATTTTACATCTTATTAAGAGAAGCGTATATAAAATTTAGGGTTCATGGAATGTTTTAAAACAGTTGGATGTCGGTGCAAAACTGAGATGGACATCACACTTGGAATACTTTAAGGGAAACCATTACAACCAGGATATCTACATCTCCCTTTTTTATCTGTATACTCGGGCCAATGTTCATACCCATCATATCTAATGAGTTTGTTTGGAATTAGCGCTGCAGGACATCTTTTCTTCTTCTCATTCTTCTTATAAATCAGATCAATTGATGTTGAAGGTCGTCCTTTTCTGATTAACCTTTTTCCTCGCCTCCTTTTCCCCGTCTTCCTTTTCTGACTAACCTTTTTCCTCGCATAATCAATGATTCGGCAATTGACAATTTGAAAGATTTTAACAAAAATTTTTTTTGTATTGTTCCCTAAATCTTTTTTATACAATATTCATACTTATACCCCAATCACACAAACAAAACCAAGTTTTAATAACACTTGCTTTTAAAACAGTGTTTAGTTGAAACTTATTTAAAAAATATTTTGTCACACCAGAATAAATCAGATTTATTTTTACGAAACCGAATAGAACATAAATTTGATAACTCAAGTAAAAATTATTTTATGTAATATTTCGGTCACGTCAACTTTTAAGTGTTTTTAAAAAACAACAACAAAATAGAAAATTTAAGAAATGAAGATTTTTTGGAAATTTTCTCAACTAAAGTTAATTTGCTAAAGTATTATAGAAGACGACGCGAGCGAATTAATTTTTATTTGCAATTAATAAATCAAATTATCTTCAGCTATGTCTCAAGACCTCGGTTAGTTTGCAAAAAATTGAGATCTCAAAACTTTTATTTTGATTATATGAATTAGTATTAAACAGAATTTGACTGGGTTGCGAATAAAAGAATGTCAAAAGAAGCATTTATATACTTATGTTCAGAATTAGCTGTACTTATAAAAACAAAAGACACTAACTTTATAAAAAGACTGTTTCAGTTGAACAGAAAGTTGCAGTAACTTTGTATTTTTTCTCTGGAACTTCTGACATTCGAACGATAAGCAACCTTTTTGGTCTGGGTCGTTCAACAGTATGTCAATTAATTCACTTGTAACAAATGCAATTGTCAATAACTTCTAAAAAATGTATACATATCTACCTCAAGAAGCAGAGGTAAAAGAAATTATGAAGCGATTTGAAGAAATGTCGAGTTTTCCGCTTGTTGTTGGTGCAGTTGATGGATGCCATATAAGAATTAAAGCACCGAAAGAAAATCCAGAAGCTTACATTAATCGCAAAGATTATAATTCAATTATTCTTCAAGGTTTGTTGACATCAGATATCTTTTCCGAGATAAACTTGTTGGTTAGACAGGCAAGTCTCATGACTCTCGTGTGTTTTAAAACTCTTCTTTATACTTAGAATGCCAGCAAAAAAGTTTCCTACCAAATGATTTTTCAAGAAGCATAGCAGGAAAAGAAATATTTTCTTTAATTTTAGGAGATTCTGCATACTCTTTGGAAGAATGGCTATCGTGGGAATCTTTCAAGAGAAGAAAATTTTTTTAACTTTTCACTGAGTAGATCTCGTGTAGTAGTGGAGAATGCTTTTGGTAGACTTAAAGTAAGATTCCAATGCATATCTAAACAAATTGACACATCTGTTGAAAATTCTGTTAAAATACTAAGTGCATGCTGCATTCTTCATAACTTTTGTGAAACCAGTAATCAAAGTTTCTCAGAAGAGTGGTTGCAAGGTACCGATGTTAATATGGTTAATATGAGCACTGGAAGAAATAATTCTGTTCGAATTGAATCAGAAAAAATTTGTCTCCTTTTTCTTTTTTTTTTTAACAATACTGTACTCTTTTTTTTTTTTTTATTAGTTGAATTATTTTTAGGTCTACTTTCAAGAAATTTTGAAAAAAACACTTTATCCGTCTCACCTTGTGCTTTTATAAAACTTTTCATGTTTGCATCAAGTCTTTCAAATAAAAGTTCAGACGAACCTTTTTTTTTTTTTTTAATAAAAAAAAACTGTTGGAAGTTGATATGGAGCATTAAGGTGAATTCTTAGCTACATAATTGATTGGGTTATCATCAGCAGAACTTATTTCATTTTTTAAAATCAATTTGATCAGGTTTAGGTAGCTCAAAAGAAGCATTATCTAGAGTTGTTGAAAAACTTCCAGAAGAGCTTATTAAATGTTATGGAAAAGTAGTTGGTCTTTCTCTTAAAACTCCATCAATTTCATTAAAAGTATATAATAAAATCTGCTAAATCTAACCCTAAAAATTCATTTTTAAAATGTTTTTATACTAACGCAACAAAAAACAACAACTGGGCAAAATATCTATGACTAACTAGCGATCAGCGATACTGATTCGTGAATATAGGAAACTAAGAAGCCAAGTGCAGAAAGCATGTAAACGTTGTGTTCGAGTATTTGAAGCACAATTAGCATCAGATAAAAGTAATCCTAAAAGGGTGTACGCTTATGCTAAGGCGCAACAGAATGTTCATATATCTATTAGTGCTATATCTGATGCAAAAGGTGAAACGTTAACAGAGGAAATACATATCGCAAATAGACTTAACGAACACTTTAAATCAGTTTTTGTTGATGATAGTAAAATTAGTCAGTCACATATTTTCGAGAGAAGGCATTATCAAGAGGATTTAGGTGATATGACTATTAATTTTGAAGCGACGCAAGTTTATTTAAAAGGTTTGAACCCGAAAAGTTCAAAGGTACTTAAAGAATGCGCAGCTCAAATGGCTTACCCTCTTACTTTACTTTACAATAAAGCACTGTCCGAAGGCTCGACACCTACAGCTTGGAAACAGTCACACGTCACACCGTTGTTTAAAAAAGAAAGTCGTCTTGATGCCGCTAATTACAGACCAGTGTCTATCACATCAGCACCATGTAAAGTAATGGAAAAGATTATCAGGGAACAGATAACTAAATATCTTTAAAAAACGAGCTGCATCTCACATAATCAACATGGATTTATGTCACAAAAAGGATGCACGTCTAACTTATTGGAGAGTGTCGGCTACATCATGAAAGCGTTAAGTAAAAGAAATTTTGTCGATATTGCATTTTCGGACTTCGCGAAAGCGTTTGATAAAGTTTCTCACCGTAGACTACTTTATAAATTGAAAGCATATGGGATTAATGGCAATGTTCTAAAATGGATTGAGTCATTTTTGATTAGTAGAAAACAGCGAACTGTTTTAGGTGAACACTCTAGCGATGGACCGATTTTCTAAGTGGAGTTCCTCAAGGGTCTATATTTGGTCCAACATTATTTATCATTTATATAAACGACTTAACGGATAAGTTTATAAAACCTATGCTGACGACACTAAACTGTTACAAGAAAAAAGACCTGAGTTTCACGATGCTGATCGCCTGATCCTCCAAAACGATTTAAACATTGTCACAGAATGGTCAAAGGAATGGCTAATGGAGTTAAATGTTCAAAAATGTAAAGTTATGCACCTTGGTTATGGAAATAGTAATAATGAATATGTAATGAATGATGGAAATACATCACTTACTCTTGAGGCAACGGATATGGAGAGAGACCTGGGTATCTTTACATATAATGATATAAAATGGAATCAACACATACAGGTTGCAACACGTAAAGCGAATATGATACTTAAAAAATATTTTTATATTTTAAATATAATAATATTTTTTAAGTATCATATTCGCTTATTATAAGTATCATACACGCCTATTAAAAAAACATTTAGATCAAGAGATTAAAGCTTTGGAGTAAATTATATACTACGTATGTTAGGCCGTACCTGGAATTTGCTATTCCGATATGGTGTCCTTACTTAAATAGTGAAATCAAAGAAACTAAAAAAAATTCAGCACAAAGCAACAAAGTACCTCATGATTTAATAGGATTACCTTATGCTGAAAGGTGTCGGCGGCTCAATTTTATTACTTTGGAAACTCGAAGGAGACGTGATGACTTATTCCGACAGTTTAAGCTAGAAAATGGTTTTGAGAGTATCAATTGGCATATTCTACCGATTCGCAGATCATCTTCCAACGTCCTAATGCGTGAATTCACATATAATAATGCTCGTCACAATTTTTTTACAAATCGTATTGTCAATGATTGAATAACTTGCCATCAACATGCAAAAAGGTTTCGTCAGTTAACGCATTTAAGAATAGAATTGACAAGTATTTTTTTTCTACAGCTGCAAACAGTACATCTTTTATTGAAGATGAGCTGCACGTTTATTAATTAATTCGTGCTTTAGAAGCTACAAATATTGGCTTTTTAGATACTATTTGTCATAGATGTAAACTTTAATCAAATGAAAGCAATCTTTTTTCCCTTTTTCTCAAATTTGATATCAACTTACTTGCCTTGAAATACAATTGCTTTTTGGTTTTATTTGTTTGTTTTTTAATTATTTGTTTTTTTATCTAAGATGACTTATTTAAATATATTACTATTACTATTCTTTCACTCAAAACTTTTCTAGCTTATCATTTATCGTTTTTCTTTATACTCTCATGTAATTTGCATGGCCGACGACACGGGTTTCGAAGTGGAGGGGCGCAATCGTCTATTTCTAAAAAAAGTCCTATTTATGCAGAATTTTCTCTGAAAAAAAAGGTTCTTTAAAAAACGGGGATGGCACGTAACCCTTCCCCCCCCCCTTCTGTGTTGTCGCATTTATCACTATGGCAGGATTGCTATATATAAATTAGGCCCGTAGGAACAAAAATTATATGGGGAAGGGGGAAGGGGTAGTACTACCCCGATATAGTTTTAAGGACTTTTCTTTATTTTATTAACTTAGTTTTTCAGTCAATTTCTTTAAAATTATTTATTTGAAAAATTATTGGGGGCAAATGCCTCTGCTGGGGGCCCCCCCCCCCCCCAGTTGCTACGGGCATATATATATATATATATATATATATATATATATATATATATATATATATATATATATTTAAACAACTTTAAAATGTATTCTACACAATAGAGTGCTCAATGTTCTTAAAAGAACAGAGCAGTTATATATATGTTTCATCAACAAAGGTTCATCAGAAATCAAAAACACAGTGTAAAATGAAAAAAAAATTTTGTTAAGTGATTTTCTACTTAAATTTCTATTAAAATATTTTAAATGAGAAAATACAACTTTATAATGGAACTTGAAGTTTCATGCTTGAAAAAACTGAGATATTGATTAAAAGGATGCGATGGAAGGCGTTTTTCTTCATAAATCACCAGTCTAACGGTATAAATGATATTAATAGTAATAGTAATAATTATACCAAATTTAATTCTTATGGTATTAACACACCGCATTGTCCACAACAAATTAAAGGTATGCGTGCGTTTAAATGCGAATTATTCAAATTAATTAAGAACATACAGTTTAGGAAGGTTCAATGCGCCTTCCAAAATAAATTAAAAAAAGACATTTCTTCTGTTCGAAAATCAACGTATACTTACACTTACGCAGATAAAACATCAAATTTGTATAAATTATCAAAAGACGAATACAATAAGTTGTTAATGAACGCTACTACATCTAACTATAGAAAAACCAACCCTATTATAAAAGATCACATTAATAAAGAAGAAAAAACTATTCTAAAGAATCATGACGTTTTTAAAAAAATCAATACAAACAGTTCTTCAAATTGCTTCATTACATTAAAAGACCATAAACCTAATTTTTTAAATAATCCTACTGTTCGTCTAATTAACCCAGCTAAGAATGAAGTTGGTAGAATAAGTAAGCATATTTTATCAGATATTATCACCAACCTAAGAAATATTTTGCAATTAAATCAGTGGAATAGTACACAAAATGTAATAAATTGGTTCAAAAACATCAATGACAAACATTTTTATAAATTCCTTATTTTCGACATCTTTGACTTTTACCCTTCTATAAATGAAAAGCTACTTATCGACTCCATAAACTTTGCAGAACAATACGTTTCCATTGATGCTGATCATAAATCTTTAATTCTCCGCGCGCGTAAGTCTTTATTATTTGATGATATACTATGTTACAATTCTTGTTATACCTAAGAGACCGCCCGTCCGACTAGAAAAAAAGCTCAAATAAAAAGGAAGAACCGGTGATAAGCAATGCACCGATAAAGCGAACGATTAAACCGATGAAACGAAAGGTTAAAAAAAAAAGTTCCCGGGTTCAAAAAAGAACGACGTCACGCGCATGCGCATGCGCATGCGCGCAGAAATAAAGGATCAGGTGAAATAAAAACGATGAACCGACGATAAGCAAGGGTCCGAGGAAGTAGAGTATTGAACCGAGCGATTAAAGTGATGAACGGATTAAAAAAAAAGTTTCCCGGTTTCAAAAAAAAAGAATGACGCGCATGCGCATGCGCATGCGCGCAGAAATAAAAGATCAGGTGACAAAAAATTTTATAGAAAAAAAAGGTTACAAATGAAATGGATTCTGTTCCCTAAAAATAGGGTAGTGTTCTTTCGTCCAATTTTCAAACGTTATGTTTGGGTAACGTTTTTTTCCGTACGTGACGAAAGAATGATATAGTTGGCAAAATAATAATTTTTATGACATCATTTGAATTTCCAGACATTGTATTAGTTAGCTAAAAAAAAAAATTTATTTATAAAAATATATTTACATAAAAGATTACAATAAAAAAGATTATAATTTACGTATAGAAAAATTTATTTTTATATATTCATTTATAGATATATTTTTTTTTTTATTGTTTATATTGTTCAATTCGTCTTTTAGACATTTTTCAAAGTCAAGGCCGCGTAGTGGTCTTTTTAATTTCAAATTTGGCGGTTGAAATTCGTACGCTGGAGCATCAAGTTCGTCTTCCCAGTTTTCAACATCATTTTTATTATTCATTTTTTATTTATAACTAAAAAAAAAGAATGTTAGTATAAAGTGGTATAAAAAAAAAAAGAAAAAAATAAGGAATAAAAAAATCACAAAAAATGGGATAAAATATATATATTTCTAAATAAAAAAAAATACAAAAGTTATTTTTTTTGAAGATGACAACTTTGGCATACGCCACATTTTTTTATGCAAAAGTAGCGTTGGTTTACGGAATTTGAATGTACCAAAGAATGGTTTTGTAATGTAAAATAGTAGAAGTACATGGCTGTAAAAAAAAAAAATAAGATTAATAAATAAATAATTTAATGATAAAAAAAAGAAAAAAACAGAAAAAAATATACCTTTCATTTGTTTTCTTATTTTTTTATTAGGTTTTCTGCTGCTGTATCCATAGGTTTTCATTTTATTAGTTTGTCTATAAATATAAAATGTTATTTTTATAATGTATAAAATTATTTTCGTGAATATAATAATATTGATCTATTATAATGATATAATTATAGATAATTATATTAGATAATTATAATAGATAATTATAATAATTATAATAGATAATTATCATAGATAATTATAATTATAATAGATAATTATCTATATATAATAATATTGATGCTTCAGCTGGTTCTGGTACAGGATTATAAAAATAGAATAGTTCTTCTTGTTTAGCTTCTATGACCGCACTTGGATATACTGCGTTCGGTGGTGAATACACAGGTGGTAAATTTTTAACAACGCTTTCTTCATAGGTAGGTAGTCGAGGAATTTTGTTTTTATATTTAGTGACAATATCATTACGATGAATTGCTTTGCATAATACAAGTAAATATTCTAACTTGCTTTCTACTGTTTCGTAAATATGACCGTGTTCGCTTTGTATAGTGTTATCTTTAAAGTATGCTATAATGTCCAAACCATTTTTTAAAGTTTCTTTGATTCCAAAAGGTATTTTAAGCATAAATTTAATCGATTTCACGTTGGCAATGGTTAGTTCCAGACTGATTTCTCTGAATATTTCAATTGTGTTCATTTTTTTATTAGTTAATCTAAAAAAATAATGGTTAATAATGTTAGATAAAGTTCATAAAAATATATAAAAAATAACAATGATAGAACAAAAGTACAAATACATTTTTTTACATAAAGTATATTATTGAATAGTAATCGTGATAAATAAATTATTGTTAATAATAAATTGTTTTAGTTCTTCGTGTGAAATAAAATTTTTATAACCAACTGCTACATTATATTCAGTGGTAGGTTTATCAAAAGAACTATCGTCTAAAAGTTGAAGATAATTATTGTTGGTAGTAGTACGAGTAAAAAATCGATCTTTATCTCTCAAGGTTATATTGACATTTTTGGTAAAAGGCCATTTTAAAGCATCGTCCAGGTCACCTCGTAATAATTGAAAGTAAATGGCTAGTTTGTTTATGTCGGTACTTCGAGTATAAACTTTTATACGATAACGGTAACCTTCTGATGTGTAAACTGGTTCTGTATAAAATGGTTCATCTGATAATAGCCTGAGATTCATTTGATTAAGTTTGATGATTTGCGTGTCGTTAAAGATGTGTTGTATTACCTTTACTTCTTTAGGTTGTTGAATGGATTTTTTTAAAGCTAAGAATTCTGTGCTATTTTCTTCTAGGATTTGATAAAGTTTTGTTATTTCTTGTTTGAGTTGTTCTGTATCTTTTTGATTTGCTAAAACCAACATGTTGTCATAAAAGAGACTTTTTAATTCTGCCATTTCTTTGTTTATTTCTGCTAGGGTTTGATGAAGTTTGTCATTTTCTTCTTTTAGATTTTTAATTTCTTGGTCTTTTTCTTTAGAGTCAACTATTTGTTTAGTTGAAATTTCTTGAAGACTCTTCATTCTATTCATGATTTGATTAATAGAAAGATTCAAATAATTTAAATTTTTCTTTTCTTCTTGAATGATTTGGTTCAAATTACGATTTTGTTGTTCTTTATAATATCGAAAGCAGATGACAGAGTGTTCATAATAATCTTGATCATCGACTTTGATATTACAAAAAAAACATATTTTTTGTATATCTAGAAATTCATAATCACATTCATGGTTTAACAAATCTTGTACCTTTTTCTTACATGTAAAACATTCGTGGGAGTATTGTTCTGTAGAACAATCTGTTTGATGATTTAAAAGTTCTTCTGCACTAAATTCTTTGTCACAAAAACAGCAAAGATATATGTTGTCTGCCATTTTTTTTATTAGTTGCTGAAAAAAAAAACATTTATTTATATAAAAAGCTATAAAAAAATATACATGTCTTTTTTTACCATAAAATAATTAATAAATATATAAAATCACTCAATAAAACATATAAAAGAATTAAAATATAAATAATGTTTGTTTCAATAACTTCTTGTTCTTGTTTTTGTTTGAATATATCGTTAAAAGTTATGTTTTCAACCTCTTCAAATACGTCTCCAAAACCAGGAAACATGTCTTCATAATTTTCATTATTATTAGTTGTCATTATTATGTTTGCTAAAAAAGGAAAAAAGATATATTTACAAATTAAAAAACTACAAATAAAGTTCGGGTAAATTGTCCATTTTATTAATAACGTCTAAAATATATTGTTCCCAATCCATTTCATTGAAGATCTCATGAATTTCTTTTTCTATTTCTTCCACTTCTTTTTCCACTTCTTCTTCTAACATTTGTGATTTTAGTTCTTCAATATAATCTGATTCTTCTTCTTCCATTTCTTGAACTAATTGTTCTAAATATTTTTCATAATCTTCCTCTGTTAACTCTTCCATTTCCATAAGTTCTTCCAAATCTTGTTCTTCTTCTTTTGTTAATAACAACTCGTGGTAGCATATAGTGTCTTCATTAATATTTTCTCCATAACTAATAGAAAAAAAATGTATAAAAAATGTATAAAAAATAAAAAAATATAAAAAAAGTAAAATAGGCTTACCATCCACATTTTTTGATATATTGTTTCATTTTTTTAATATATTAGTTTGCTAAAAAAATAAAAAAAGTTACAAAAAAATTATTGCAATATAAAATGTGTAATTATTTCCATAGTTATATCTATATTTTTTTCAAGTTCTAATTTACTTTCTTTTGTTGAAATGTCAAGAGACCACATCCATAAAGCATCATATAAAGCACGAGCTGCTTCGACTTCGGTTCCTTTTTTTTGATATATTAAGTTTAAAAGTCTCATCATTCTTTCGTTGATATTATGGTAATCACATTGTATACATTCGATTTCACGTTTTTTGTAGTCAAGATATTCTGCCAAAGTTTGCCATTGTGTTTGCAAATGTGCTGCTATTTTTAGTTTTAATTGCATAAAATTCATTATTTTTTTGCTAAAAAATATAAAAATTTAATATAAATAATTTAATATAAATAATTTACATTGTTGTATATTATATAAAAGTTTTTCATCTTCCCATAATGATAATACAAAATACAAATGTTTGATTGCCAACTTTTTGTTTGGTTGTGTTAATATATATAGGGTTAAAACATTTTTTATTTTATCAAATGTTTTTATGTAATTTTTATTGATTTTTTTTATTTCACTTCTTCTAAACTTTAATAAAAACGCCAAATGTTTCCATTCGTGATGGAGTTGTTTTGAAGTGTAATTTATTATTTCTTTAATCATTTTTTTTATTCTAGTATATATAAAATAGTAATGTAATTGCATATAAAAATATTAATGTATATAAAAAAAATATAAAAAAAACAACTATAAAATTTTTATATTCTAAAAAAATATTTACAAAATTAAAAAAAACATAAACTATAAATTTTCTGGATCTGGACTCTCTAAAAAAAAAGACACAGAGAATATTAAAAAAATATACTTTTTTTTATAAAATAAAAAAGGATCAAGTTTAACTTACGAGGAGAGTAGTCCCAGTGCGAGGGACCCACCTCTCTATTTGGAGGTGGATATGGACTTTCTAAAAAAAAGGGAAATATTAAAAAAAATGAATTTTTTTATTAATAAAAAAAACTAGTAAAGTTAAACTTACGACGAGTGCGGGAAGGTGTATCGTTGATGACATTTCTTAACACTTTGCGAATATTACTAAGTGTTAGTAACTCTTGATCTATAAGAAAAAATAGTATTATAAAAAAATAATATTTTTTTATTATAGATGTAAACCATAAAACAATTACCTCTTTTTGCATTGTACGCAAACAGTTGACAAATAGGGCGTTTTTTTTCCATTTTGGATAACATAAGACTGGTCTATAGTGCTATCATTAAATACTTCGTATTTTACTTTATTTATTGAAATATAATTCATTTTAACTAAAAAAGAGGTTTATTTAGAAACAAATACCATATTATTTTTTTTTTGTAATAAATAAAAAATAGTTATAAATAAAAAAATATCATTTTTTATAAAAATGCCTAAAATAAGGTATACTCCTAGATCATTAAACACTGTCAATATGGCGCGTACAAAAACAACAGTTCCTAGAACAAAAAAAGCAGTTCAAACACAAACAAGTACAAAACAAAGTTCAACAAATCGTATACTTGGAAGAGTTGGTAAAAGAATAAAACGCTGGGTTCATACTGCCGAATCCTATGTCGATATTAAACATCAATTAAAAGAAGCAAACATAAGACGAAAAAATAGACAAAAATAATAATGTATTTTATATATAAAAAAAATTTATAAATTTAAATAAAAAAGTCTATTTATATTATATTTTAATTTTCGAAGTTGTTTTCTTCTTATTTTGTATTCGTTTTTTTTTTTCTAAAATAAAAAATAAAATTCTTAAAAAAATGTAATTTTTTATTTATAAATAATAATTTAAAAAAATAACTTACTTTTTTTTTCAAAATATTGTTTTCTTGGGGTTGAGTTGGTGTTGGGTTGTTGGTTGAGTTGAGTTGAGTGGGTTGGTTGAGTTGAGGTAGTATATCTTCTGAAAATTCTAACTCTGGTTCGTTTGACTCGTTTTCGTTTGGCTCGTTTTCTGTGTTTGTTTCTTTTATAATATTACTTTTAATCACAAAATCAATCCCATCTTCATTAAAAATACTTAAATCAGGAAAATCCAATACAGGATCATCTTCAATCACTATTACTTCTGGATCATGATCATCGTCACTACTTATTTCCACCTCGTTTTCTTTAAAATCGATCTCTTTGCCTACAACTTCGTTGTCCATATAATATTGTGTTTTTTTTACAGAGCGCTTGGTAAAGCGTGTTTTTGTCATTTTTGATTTTGTTAACAAAAAACACGCTTTTTATGTATAAAATGTAATCTCTACAGATTAATGTGAAATAATAGCTAAAGTGATGCAACTTTATGTAGTGAAAAGAAAATGCTGTGTCATGTTGGTTAAATTTAGAAACTTTTAATACCGCTTTTATGAAAAAGATTAAAGAGAATAAAATACTAAATAACTAAAGTGATGCAACTTTATGTAATGAAAAGAAAATGCTGTGTCAAGTTGGTTAAATTTAGAAACTTTTAATATCGCTTTTATGAACAAGATTAAAGAGATTAAAATACGGAGTAAACAACTTTTTAAAAACACTGCAAAGAAAAAACTCTGCGTAAAGTGTTAAAATAACATTTTAAATGAATTCAAAACTCCATGAACCATCACGTCGACGTAGCATAGTGCATTCGCTCTCCGCACTATGTTTCAATCGCCATGTCATTAGACCGTTGTGGGTTCGACTCTAGGTGAAGGTTGTAGAAAGTTTAGAAAGTTTAGAAAGTTATATGTTAAAGCGTTGGGTAGAAATACCTGCTGAGTGATGTCTAGGAAGTTATATGTTAAAGCGTTGGGTAGAAATACCTGATGAGTGATGTCTAGAAAGTTATATGTTAAAGCGTTGGGTAGAAATACCTGATGAGTGATGTCTAGGAAGTTATATGTTAAAGCGTTGGGTAGAAATACCTGATGAGTGATGTCTAGGAAGTTATATGTTAAAGCGTTGGGTAGAAATACCTGATGAGTGATGTCTAGAAAGTTATATGTTAAAGCGTTGGGTAGAAATACCTGATGAGTGATGTCTGAGCGTGTGAGAAAGAGTGAGCGCACGAGTGTGTGAGTAAGCAGGCTAAGGACTAAGGCAGGATTAAGTAAGTTAAGTAAGGACTAAGTAAGTAAGTAAGTAAGAATAAAATACGGCCGTATAAAAAATAAAGACAGTAAGAAAAAAACATAAGTAACTAGGCCTACTAAGACAAAGTAAAGACAGAATAAGTAAGGTTGTGTCAGGGTGACACTATGTTTTTTCTCTTGTAAAAAAAAAGATATAAAAAAATACAAGTCAAAAAAAAAATACAAGTCAAAAAAAAAGTTAAAGTCAAAAAAAAGTCAAAAAAAAAAGTTAGAGTCAAAAATGGCTGCAGATGATATTGATTTTTCCCATATGATTGTAAGACGGAATTTATTTTCAACACCATCAAAATCAAAGCAATTTAAGACCCAAATATACATCTAAATTACCCAAATATACAGTAGATGGAAAATGGCCTTTTCATAGGGATGCTTTTTTTGAATTTTTTGATAGGACCTCCTTTGATGAAAACGAGTTAACCGATCCCAATAATACAGAACTAAGAGCTCTAAGACGAAGAAGAGTTAAGAAAAATTTAAAAAAAATAAAGCGTCAATATTGTAGAAAAGCACTGATGTGTTATCGAAAAACGAAAAGCAAGTATATAAATAATAAACAAAATCGCGAAATGAATCGAGTAGGAAAACCGATATATCGTTTTGTTTTAACAAAAGTGGATCGCGATAAACACAGAAATATTTATTTAAAAATGAGACATAGAAGACATAGAGGTCATAGAAATGCTAAAAGATATATTTTTGTTCATAAAAAATCGAGAGCTCATCCTAGACCTTATCATTCTTTAATCGGTAAAGGACGAAAACGTATACTTAGAAAACGCGGTAAAGGTATCCTTGGTAACCTATTAGGAAATATACCCGTACTTGGTGGTGTATTTAAAACTATATTTTAATCGGATTAAAAAAACATGTGTAAAAAAGCTCAACTCTGTAAAACGTTTACTTACAAAAATGAATTCAAAAGTATGCAAACACGCGAGAAGAAAAACTCATATAAAAAAGTATTGCGACAAATGTTTTGTACAAAAATTTCGTCGTTATGTTGAAGAAAATTTAAAAGAATATCTATGGTTAATAAAAGACATGGAAAAGCAAAATCAAAAGCTCAAAAATTTAAGAACGTATACGAGCGCGTTTGGCGATTATATCCTTACTTATGAATACGAAAACGGTGTTGTGGAAATTATCAGTGGCGATAAAGAAAATGGACACTTAAAAATATCTACTTTTTGGGGGGGTTTTATACTAGATTTAGATATTGTTAATAAATTATATTGTTTATCGCATATAAATGATGGTGTTTTTTTTGTAGGTAATAAAATACCAAAAATATATTGATAAAAAAAATATTTAATAGTGTTTTTTCTGGTTTTTTTTAAAAAAAGTACTATAAATTTGGTTTTTTTTTTTTGAAATAAAAAATTTCATTTGAAGAAAAAAAATTCATTTGAAATAAACAAAAAAAATGGAGTTTAAAACTTGTTTAAACGAATTTTATAAAACGAATAATAATTTAGAAACTTCTTCCTTTACAACGGATGATAGTTTAAAACAAGTCCAGGGTAATTTTAAATTATTTTTTCGTTTGGATGGAAGTAAACAAATCAAAGTAACTCGTGTTAATAATAAAGCCCATATTGTTTTTATTTATGGTGAAAACAAACACGAATTTGAAATGGGTTATGAAGACTTTGTTGATGTTATTAAAGAGTCATTTAACGTTTGGCTACTCGAAGAAGTAGACATAAAAAATGAAGCATTTTAAAGATTATCTAGAGTTGTGTTATCCGTTTCCGAAATTACAAGATTTTTATATTTCACTATTTAAAACAAATAGTAAAGCAAAGGGTGATTTTTCATTGATACATCGTTTAAAATGGGGAACAATTATTAAAGTAACACGTTCCAATGATGAACTCATTATTGTGTTTATATATGAAGAAAGACACGAACATACTTTTGAAATTCCTTTGAAACATTTTTTATCGTACGTTTGCCGTTGTCAACAAAAATGGCTTTTAAGCGAAAAAGACGAAATTTTAGATCAAAGACACGTAAAAGTAATAGAAAAAGGATACGTAGAAGAGGAAGAGGATTGGCTGATTTTATAACTCCTAAAAATGTAACCAACGCATTGCAAGTGGGTTCGCTGTTATACGGTATAAAAAAAGCGTGGAAAGGCAAAAAAACAAAAACGGCTCCTGTTCCTGTTGTTACAAAACCTGCCAACCCTTATATGCCTCCGGATAAAGTGTTTGAAGTATATTAAAAAAACAGTTGTAAAAAAATATTATATTAATTCATTTAATGAATATATATGTACAAATAAAAAATTGTTTTGTTTTTCTTCTTCTTTTTTCTTTTTGTATCGTTGATAGTCAATGTTTTTTTTTCCTTTAGGGGTCGTCCATAAAGTACGTACGCCAAAAATTTTGAAATTTGACCCCCCTCCCCCCCGTTGCCATGCGTACTTTTATGTCCCCACCCCCCCTTAAAAGTACGTACGTTTCTCAAATACCCCCCCCCCCCCTCAAATATCCCCCCCATCCCTCCTTTTTTTTTTTTTCTTAATTAAAAAGTTTAATTAAAAAAAAAAAAGACGGAGGGTACCTTAGATACTTTATACTACCCCAAAGCTTTTTGCTTACGCATTTTAAAAACGTCTTTAAGTATAAATGCAAATAATAATTTAAATAAATTTAAAATTTACTAATGTAAGTGTGTATTTGGGCGAAAGGTTTATGCGGCGGCTACAGTCGACGGAGATACAGGTTCGAATCTCGGTGAAATCTAGGAAAACTTTTTTTGTTTTTTTAACGAATCAAATGTAAACAAACTATACTTAAGGTGGACGTTTTTTTCAGGCACCCCTCTTTAGTAAGTAAAAAACGAGTCTAAGGTGAGATCAGTAATATTGAAAACAAAGGGTAAAACCCAGTGGGAGGGAGCAACAGCAAATTTTGTGCCCTTTTGCTATTTTAAGAAGCTTTTTATTTTAGCAAAACCTAGCGGTCTTTGAGACGCCATTGACACGTTTTTTTTGGGGTGACTCCGTCCCATCAACCACTGCCCTCAGGTCTTACTCAGGGCCAGTATATAAGGGCGGGCATGTGTGCATGGGCCCCCTCAGGATTTTTTGATGTTTTGATTTTTGATGATAGAACACTTTCACACAACGTGCAAACTTAAGTTTGTTAATATGCCAAATGAGGTGGCCTTGCAAAAAATTTGGATGGCGGAGGCCATCCAAATTTTTTTCCAAATCTAAAAGTTATAACCATGCAAAATTTACACCCCTCTCATTTTGGGGGTCGGGAGGGTCAGCGTTTTAAGGCTTTTTGTTCACAGGCCTCCGCCATCCCGATATTTTGCAAGGCCTCCTCATTTGGCATAGGTATAAACAAACTTAAGTTATGAGTTTGCACGATGTTTGAAAGTGTCCTATCTGGAATATCAAAAAATTCTGAGGGCGCCAATACATGTGTGTGCATAGAGGAAAACTATACCCTCTACTTCATATACCATACATCTTTTTATGTTGGCAAACTAGAATCTTTAGTCAGAATGTAACTTTTCTATTGATTAGCTGGTTAATTGTGATAAATTAGAAAATCGAAGTACGTACTTTCAAATTGAACCCTCCCCCCCCCCTCCCATACGCTTTCGTACGCTTTTTGAAGACCCCTCCCTCCCCCCTATGAGCGTACGTACTTTATGGACGACCCCTTACAAGACAAGCAACACGTCTTGTGAAGATGTATTTTGCCCGCTCTTTTAGTAATGGTGTTAAATATCCATACTTCTTTATTTAGTAAGTGAATCGTGCAAGTTTTTAATAAAGTGTCATTTTTTTTTTCTCTTAACACGAGGAAATAGAGTTCACCATAACCATTACACGTAGCGCATTTTTCTTCGACAATTTTTTCTAGTAATGTGTGTGCTGTTCTCTTCATGATTCTGTTTATATTAAATTCAGAGCAATCTGCCTTTTTATTTCTTTTTTAGTCATGACATCATCAATAGGTACATCTAAAAATTGATTGGCAGTCTTTAATCGTGTATAATTGTTTGCATAAATTCTATCCATTTCATTTTGAATCATGTAATAAATATTTTCCTCGTTCATCACAGATGGAATGGCTTGAATATCCAATAGGGATAACTTATCCCACGTAGCTTCATAATTTGTTCTTAAGAATCCTGCATCTTTTAAAAATCTTTTAAGAGCATTTTGAGCCAATATTTGTTTTTCATAAATATCATAATGCAAAGGAATTTGTTTTGTTTTCATAGACAATAGATCACGTTCCAGATTTTCCTGTTTTTTCATATAAAAATGCAACTGCATGTCTTTTTCAAACAGTTGTTTAGCAGTGTTATCAAGGTGTGGAAAGAGTTCGTGTTTAATAAATTGAAAAAATGAATAAAGATTTATCTGAACTAGTGAAGAGGCATGAAGCGTTGTTACTTCATAAAAATAATGGTTTAACAGTCTGCACAACGAAGGTAAATATATTTGATCTGTATATAATACATTTTCGCTGCGAAAGACTAGAGCTACAAAATAAGCGGCAAATGCACCACATAAACTACTATCATTCCATTGAAAAGGAAATTTATTGTATGAAAAAAATACATTTTGATTGCCAGTGATTTCGCTATATTTTAAAATAAATTTGGTAAACCAATAAAATTCACGATTTTCTGCTGACCATTCTGTAGGAAAATGATTGGATTGTCGTATATAAGAATTAATTTCAATTTCGTTGTAGTTAATGTTAATCGTGTTGATTTGTATATTGCTATTGACTTCTTCTACTGCTTCAAACAAATATTTATTAAATCTTAAATGTTTTGGAATTTGTTGCAATACACTTTCTTCACCTAAACTATCAAAACAAAAAAAATGACCCTTGTCTATTTTCATCAACACTCTCCAATGTTGACCTGCTTCTTTTGTAGTTTCATTGTTGTAAATGATAAAGGAGCCATTTTTTTTCATTTGTTGAATAATATGAATATGTGTTTTTGTTTGACTTAGTTCATCAAAAGCATATATTCCTATAAAATAATTTTTAAATTCTGAATTTTTAAAAAAACGAGACAAAGATTCATCAGTAGCCATTTTTTTATTCTTCTTTTTCTAAATTAAAAAAACTCGCAATAAATAATGTTACAATAGCGTGTAATATATTAACAAATAAAGTTTTTTTATCGCTGGTTCCTTCCTTTATAATTCCTTCAATGTTTCTTTTAACAGATTTCTTTTTTAAACCACCATCTAGTTTTTCTATCAAAGAAAAGACGGTAGGTATTACTTTTGAAGTAAACGTATCCACAAAACCGTCAGTTTGATCGCCTTCTGTTAGAACCATAGGTGGTTTGATTTTTCTTTCTAGCAGCAAAAGAGTGAGCTTGGATTTATAGAGTTCTATTACATAATTATCACCATATGTTTCTTTCAAATTGTCAAAGTAGTTGAGATGAATAGGACAAAGTTGAGGATTTTCGAGTAAATTATTAAATTCACTGTTTTTAAAACATTTTGCAATACTGTAAGAATTTAATGTTATCCTCTTAGATTTGAGTACATTTTGTAAAAATTCAAATGAACTTTTATCTGTAAAATGTTCATCTTCTACGTGATCAGATGAAGGTGAAGAATTTCCAGACTTGTGTTCATAGTGTTTATATCTTTTAGATACTTCATCGAGCGCGCACACCGCGCAATTATTGTGAATTTTTTTAATAATGCTATCAACGCGAATCATTTTTTAATTAAAAAAATGTAAAAAAATATTTTAAAAATTTGATTTTTTATACTTTTTTATTCATTTTATTAAAAGAATACGCTTCTTTTTTTAATAAAAAAGCATTTTTTTTCTAGTTGTGGTTGTTAGATTTTGAATTTATTACCAATAAAGAGATTCACAAGTGGGGCAGAAACTGCATTAGAGAGTTGTGTTTGAGATCACTTGTCGATAAAAAGTTTTTTCACACGCAAGTTATACCATGTGAAAAGTTTGAAAATTTGGATGAAAAGGATAAAGAAGTATTTTCATACTGCTTAAAAAATATTCATGGACTAGAGTATTATCCGTCTTTCAAGTATACTGGTGAAATTATATTTTGCTGCTCCGTAGTGGATTACTTAAAGACTATATTTTCAAAATTCGAATATAATGTCGTATTTTATAAAGGTGGAAACATGGAAAAAGATGTGTTGTCTACAATAAATGATCAAAAAATAGCTACATTTGATTTAAACAAATTATTGTTTCCCAAATTGTGTAAATTGCCTTGCTATTTTAACTTTGAAAGTTTGTGTTTAGAACATTATCAACATAACTATACGAAAAAACATACCCACGAACATTGTCCTAAATATGAAACATTTATGTTTGCGCACTATTTAGAAGATTTTGCAAACGGATTTATAGAAAATATCGACGTGCAAGATTATACAGTATTAAATGTTGAAGAATACTCGAGTTTTATTAAATTTATAAAAGACAATATCAAATGTGTTTATATATTAAAAAAAGAGACTTGTGAATGCTTTGACAATATATTTCGTATTAATAAACTTGTATATCAACTTTTTGATATGGAAAAAAAAAATAAAAAAATTGTCTTGTTTATAATCCATCTTCCGCAGTCACATAATATTTGGTGTAATGATTTTTTTTAACAATACTTTTTAACAATACTATTTTGTCGTTTTCATAATTATAAACATCGTCCTCTTTCTGTATAAAATCTTTGAAATGTTAAAATTTCTTTTAAAGAAAAAAAACCATTGAGCTGTGGGAAACATTTCTATTAAACTTTTTTCGTGAAAATTGCAACGTTCAAAGGCTTTGTAAATGTACACTTTATCTCCTTCTTGATGTACTTTCTTTTGTATAAAATATTCATAAATAGGAACTGGTGTGTATAGGGTGTAATAGCCATTATGAAAAACTTTATCGTCAAACGAAAAGCAAGGCGGTTGGTCCATGCAAGCTGGATAAACGTAATTTAATAGTTTACAATTTTTCTTCAAGTTATCATACTCCCATTTGTTAGATAGATAAGGAAACAAAAAATAATACTTTAAAGTCAGTTTAAGTTTGCTTTTCCATGAAGTGCATTTTTTTTCCATGTTCTTTGATTTGAAGTAAAGTTTATATACTTTAACAAAGTCTTCTAGTTGTTTTTTTAATTCTTCGTGTTGTTTTTCTACTGTTGTTTTGGTTACATTTAAAAAATCATCGTTTATCATGCGACATACTTCTAGCATGCTCGTTCTCCACGATGGTGATTGTTCTGCAAAATTCATATAACGACGTGAAGGTTTTTCAAATAAATGAAGCTTATTTTCATAGTCTTTAGCTATAAAGATATAATACAAATCCTTGTATTTTTCTTCTTCCAAGTTCAATTCCAAGTTAAAATTTTTTAAATACGTAAAGATAATGTCTTGCCATTCTTCATACGTGTTATTTAAATGGTGAAATTCAAACAACATAGGATGTAATTCATTATCTGGATAAAAAAGTTGAACAGCTTTGATGAGACTTTCGTCGAGTTGTTTGCTAGTCATTTTCTCTTTCAAAAATGAACTAGCATTTATTTTTTTCACCCTTTATATAGGAAATAGAGATCAGAAAAAAACAAGTTTTTTTAATATTAAAACAGGTTTTTTAAGTCAAAAATTACAAAAATTTTCTTAAAATTTACAAAAAAAAAATTATTCTTCGTCTTCTTCTGGTACTTCTGGTACTTCTGGTTCGACTTTAGTTTTTTTTGTTTCTATTTCAGCAAGCTCGACACAAGCTCTCTTCAAATTTTGATTCAAATTTCGAGAAACACCATTTTTAATTAACGAATTGTGAAAAGACGGTTCTATAGCCATCAGTCTTGCGTATTCTGTAGCATGAATTTCGTCTTCTTCTTTTGCTAATCGTATATCAAAATTGTTAAACTCAATGGTTTTTATTATGCGAGTTTTAGGGTAAGCCACTGTCATATAGGCTTTGTTTTGAGCTTCTTGCATACTCACCATTAAAGTTTGCAATACTTTTTTGGTCATTTTGTTATGATTAAATATAAAAACCACATTATTAGTTACTTCGCCTTTGGGCAATTTAAATGTGTTGTCGTCTTTTGTTAATTTTAGCTCTGATCTAAACAAATAATTTGTTTTGTTGAGATCACACATTTCTCTATATCTCCATGGTAATAAGATTTCACAGCCCTCATTTTTTGGTTTGTAAATCAATTCTTTTTTGTAATAATTAAATTGTGCCAACGGTTTGAGAGGGACAGTAGAATATTGTTTATCTTTCACATTTTTTTCTTCTTTAAATTCAATTAACCACAAAGTAGCAGCTGCTAAATCTGCAAATTTAACATAGGTGTTATCGTTGCAGTAAACAATTTCAAACTCTGCCATTTTTTTGTTGTTCGTTGTGTTGTGAATGAACTTTTAAATGAAAATGAACTCTTTTTATACTGTTTGAGTTGAAAAGAGAGATTAAAAAAAAACAAGTACTAAACAAGTTTTTAAAAAAAATGTTAATTCTTAATCAAGAGTCTAAAGTTCAATGTGGTGTGATGTACTTTAAACTTTGTACTTTATACTTTTAATTCTGTTTTAATGATAGAGATAATGTTGTTATGACTACTATTTTATATAAAAAGAGTGAAAAAAAACTTGTCCAAATCATCTTCTTGACAAGACAGCGAGATAGATAAAATGGAAAAGGAAGAAAATAAAGAGTTAAAATCACTCGAAATTACAGATATTCATGAATGGTCTTTTTATGAAACAAAAGAGAGCGCTTGTTTTAATCTGAGAAGCTCAAAGGATGTTATACTTCAAGCACATCAACGTATTTTAGTAAGTACTGGAGTGTATATCAATAAAATGGATTCAAATTTAGCAGGACAGGTATATTCAAAATCAGGTATAGCTTACAAATATGGTGTGGTAGTGTTGAATGCTCCAGGAATAATAGACGCCGATTATAAAGAGGAAATTAAAGTCTTATTGATGAATCATTCTGAAGAAAATTATGTGATTAAACGTGGAGATGCTATTGCTCAAATAGGATTTGTAAAAATGTTTAAAGCTGACAAAAATGTAATAGAATTTGATGGGTGTTGTTGTCGTGGAGTAAAAATGACAATGATTAAAGACGTGAGGAAGAAGAAAGGGTGGTTTTGGTTCCACTGGAAAATAATTTTTTTGTAAAATATTTTTTGTTATATTTTGTAAATGTTTTTTATTTTTTTTAGATTAGTAAAAATTATGGCTTCATTTATTTTTACCGACAATCCAATTTTTTATTCAATGGATTATGTGTTGACAAAATAAAAAATTTAGATTTTCGACTATCCATGTTGGAAGAAATGCATCATAATAATGGTCATGGCAGCAAAATATGGATTTTTGAAAATTTTAAAGAGCAGTTAAAAGATGAAAGCAAGGCTTATTATAGTGTGCCTTTTTATTATAAAAATTATCAATTTTTAATGAAATTGACTACCCATACGAAATGCGATAAACATGAAGAAGAAGAAATTGGATTATATATAATGATGCGATCTACACTTTATGATGTAGTATTAAAATGGCCTTTTATCAATCGTATTATTACTTTTAAAATATGTGGTCCACATGGTAAACAAATAAAAAAAAAAGTTTTTCTACTGAAAATAATGTGTCTTTTCAACGTCCAGTTAAAGATCGAGAAAATGTTGGATATGGATATTGTAATTTTATAAAAACAGCAGACATTAACGATTATTTAATTGAAAATAATTTGTATATCAAATGTAAATTAAGTAATTTTTTAAATGTTTTTTGTAAATTATTTTTAGAAAAACTAAGAAAAAAATGGATTGACCTACAATCTTTGCTTGGGATACTATTTTACAACATGATGAAGAACAATATGGACGTTTATCAAACATAATGGGTTTTGTTGGCAACCGTCATATGGATTCATTTACTCATGTAATGAAAGATATTAATGATATGAAAAGTTCTTTCATGCAATCAATTCAAGTCATGTCTTTAAATAAACTAGATTGCTATTTGGATATTTTTTCTAAAATTAAACTTGATTGTGGTGATGGAGAAAAATTACTTATGGAAAATATAGAAGATATTGTGATTGAGGATATGAACGAAATGGAAAAGAATAGTTGTATTTATAATTATATATCGAGTTTAAAAACTATTGCAGGAATTTTTTCAGAATTGTTAACTTTTAGTTATAAATATATTGAATGTAATCACGATTTACAATATCATTTTAAACATTTATCTGTATAATTTTTTTATTTTTTTAGATAACTATTTAAAAAATGAGAAGATAAAGAATACGTTCTTTGGAGCGCAGGGTATGAAAATGAAATATTATATTCTGAACAACATACTCGTTTAGAAATCATATCAGCGTTTGTAGGAAACTGTCAAGCTATTTTATTTAGTGAAGCACTTGATAATATGATTGGAATGAAAATGAAATTTTATCGAACATTTGGAATTAATCACCAAACTATTTCATCAAATTTATATTTGATTGTTTTTTAAAGTATTTATCAACAATGTCAATTTGTAAAAAACATGTTATCATCAATTGTTATAATAGATGAGGATTATAGTGTAGAAAGTTATTTAACAAATGTAAAATTTATTGAAAACACTTTTTCAGAATTAGTAACTTTTATTAATAATCATATTGAATGTAATCAAAATTTGGTATATCAATTTAATCATTTAACTGTATAATTTTTTTTAGATTAACTAATAAGAAAAACATGGATAATGAAAAATGGTCTGATGATCGCATCGAATGGATTACCAAATATTACAAACTACATCATTCTGAACATAAATTATGGAAGTTTTTGGAAGAATTATCACCTGTTTTTTACTTTCATTTTGTTATCGTTAAAGAATTTTTAACCAATGATGATCATCAAAATGGAATAGTGGGGGAACTTGAAAAAATAACAGAAATTATAAATAAAAATAACGAGCAAATCAAAAAATATCTCAATGTACGTCATTTTTTAATAGAGTTGGTCAATTTCATGATTGTCATTTGCAATGCTGCAATTGAAGAAGACGAATTTATTGTAACAAAAGAAAAGGAAGAATTTGCAAGAAGAGATGAAGCCATATTTTCTTATATGAAATTAAACGTGGACATGAAAAATTTTCATTATATTTCAAAGCACGAAGAAAGATTAATGTTAAAAAAAACAATTAAAAATTGTTTTATGATTACTCTTGTAAATATTTTTATCGAGTAACCTATTTTTTTTTTTTTTTTTTTGTACTTTAAAAAACTTTGTATTTTTTTTTAGGTAAACTAATAAAAATATGGATTTCTTTCGAGATTATAAATGTGGAAAATACATCTCTCATAAATACAGAAAGTTGGATAAACTTAATGCAGATATTGCTGTTGAATATAAAATAGTAAAATGTTTTGTTAAATATGGTGAAAACTTTAAAGATGTTGTTAAAAATTTTCACGACAACATTTTAAATGAAGCAGTAGATGAATTGAACAAATTAATACGAAAAGATGCTGAAAAAGATGGTTTTATAAACAGATTAAGAACTTTGCAACTGTATATGCAAGCCATGTACAAATTATTTACGACAAATCAAAAAAATATTGAATGGCTTAAAACAGAGTACAAGAAGATAAAGAAAAACAAAAAGAAAGAGATGTGGCTATGTTTGAGTATATTGAAAAAAATGTCCCCGAATTTCGCAAAGACATAATGAATCGTTTTTCTTTTGTCAACAAGACTGAAAAAACAATACGTATTCGAGAAGAATTACAACGTTCATTTTTAAAAACAATGGAATATTTGAGTACCTTTTTTGATTAAATTTTTTTTTGTAATTTTTTTATAATTTTTATGATATTTTCTTTAGATTACATAATAAAAAATGCCAAATTTAACAGTACGACCAACTAATAGTTTAATGACACCTGTTGAAACCTCATCACGTTATATACAACTATGTGCAAAATCTCAAAAAGTTAAAATTGATTATGTAATGAACAAACCAAAGAAAATTGTTTTCACAATAATGAGACCAAAATTGTTTGAGAAATTTAAATGACCATTCAAATTAATTTTTATTGTATTCAATTAATTTTTATTGTATTTTTTTAGATTAATTATTTTTTGTAATTATTTTTTTGTATTTTTTTAGGTTACATAATAAAAAATGTCAAATTTTAAATTTCATGTTGAACAACTCATCACTCAACTTTTATTATCAACAGCTGTTATTCATGATCAAACTCAAACGATAAGGAGGTTATTGGATCAAACAGAATCTTGTTCAAAAGAAACTTGTACTGGCTTTAGTCCTTGTGATTCTTGCAAAACAATATATGATTTTGTGAAACATTATATTCGTGAAGAAAATATTAAAAAAACTGTGCTTGAAATGTTTGAAAATTATACTTTATTATAAATCTTTTGTATTTATTTTTTGTAATTATTTTTTTTGTAATTTTTAGGTTACATAATAAAAAAATGGTTGTGGTTTGTGAATTTGAAATTGTTAAAAACAAAGATGGAAGCTTTGGTCTTATTGAAGATATTGATCCTGACAACAACGTTTTTCGTTACAGCCATGTTCTTTCCGATTTTACAAGAGTCACTTATTTGAATGCTAAAGATTTTTTTAAGAATGAAAGTGGTTGTTTGGAAGATTGTTTGGAAGATTATCATCTTAAAGAATTGTTTCAAGAAGAAATGACTCAAGAAGAATTTGACAAATTTGTAAAACAAGTGCAACAAATCGAAAAAATTATTGAAAAACTACGAGTTGATAAATATTTAGAAAAAGAAACTTTTAAAGAAGAGAAAAAGAAGTTTTTGAAGCATTTTTATTTTTAGATTGGCGCATGAGTGAAGAAGCTTCTGAAATGTGTGAAAAAGTAGCTAAAAAAATAGGGGTTACCAAAACAATACTCTTATTTGTTTGTAAAAAACCTGATTATGTTTATGAAGCTCTATGTAAAATAGCTCAATGTGAATGTATATCTAATTGTGTATTTTGTAATTTAAATGCTTGTTACATTTATGCTGAAATAAGAAAAATTTTTGCTTTATATTGAGTTTTATT
The DNA here is from genome assembly GCF_038396675.1 of Hydra vulgaris. NCBI lineage: Eukaryota > Metazoa > Cnidaria > Hydrozoa > Anthoathecata > Hydridae > Hydra > Hydra vulgaris. The sequence continues at coordinate 78,458,191 of NC_088931.1, forward strand.
AAAATTTCGTATACATTTTTTTTGTATTGAATTTTGTTTAAACTTTACATTTTTTGTATTTTGTTTAAACTTTGTATACATTTTTTTGTATTTTTTTTAGATTACATAATTTAAAAAAATGGAAAATAATATAATGTTGGCTTCGAAAAAATTAGGTTTGGCTGAAGTATTCTTGAAAAAGAGATTTTCATATTATGAAGACTTGAAAAAGAATTTTAGATATTAGAAGATGGAATTAACTATTTGGCTTCGTGTCCTTGCGAACCGAATGATATGTGTACAAAATATCGAGAGATCAGATCGGAAACTTTATGTTCGGAAACAAAATATAAAGATTCTTTATATTGTTTTTTTTAAACTTTGTATACATTTTTTTGTATTTTTTTTTAGATTACATAATAAAAAAAAATGGAAATTATTATAAACTCTTCGAAAAAATTGGAATTAACAGAAGTATTGAAGAAAAGAATAAATTATTTAGCTTTCTGTCCTTGCGATACGAACGATTTGTGTGTAAAATGTAAAAAATTGAGAATGGAAATTTTATGTACAGAAAAGATGACTACCAAAGAATATATAAACATTTTTTATATATGATTGAATAATTTTATTTTTTATATTGAATTTTCTTTAAATTTTTTACATTGTATTTATTGTATTTTTCTAAGGCATTTTTTTTCAAATAATAATAAATGGCCAAAATTTTGAAAAAAATGTATTGTAATTTTTTATATTTTTTTTAGATTACATAATAAAAAAAAATGGAACGAGATGATATTATATTGAAAGCTTCAAAAAAAATGGATTTAACTAAAGAACAACGCTTGGAAATTTATGAAAAACAAAAAAAAAGCATTAAATTTTTGGCTGAATGTCAATGTGATGAATACGACGAATCATTTCTTTGTTTGTGTTGTAGTTCTTGTGTGGATACAGTTTCAAAAAAAATCGATTTGTCTAAAGAACAACTCTTGGAAGTTTATAGAAATCAAAAAAAAAGGAATAAATTTTTGGCCGAATGTCAATGTGGAGAATACGATCCTGTGTACGATTATCGTTTTCTTTGTTTGTGTTGTACTTATTGTGAGGATACAGTAAAAGAATTTTACACTATGATAGTAAAAGCTTCTAATAAACTTGGTTTATCAACCAGATTATTAAACAAAACATTTTATATTCATCAAGATACGAAATACGTGATTTAGCTAAATGTAATTGTGATTTTGAACAAATGTGTCATGATTGTGATTTTAAAAAATTTTTGGTTTATCGATTGATTCGTAATTTAATTATTTTTATAAGTTCTTTATTTTTACTTTATTTTTTTAGATTACATAATAAAAAATGCAACTAACAGAAAATGATTTGGATTTTTTGATGGAAAAAATATTCCAATTCAATCAAGCTCACCCAGCTACTTTGGAAGATATTCGAATGCATGCGATTACTTCAAAACAAATTTTATGTAATTATTGTAAATGGCATGATTTGAATTACAAGTGGGATGAATTTTCAATGAAGAAATGAAAAGAATACCTCATATATTGATTTTGATGGTCTTTCAATATATTAAAATACATTATCATGTTTATTCGAACTTAAACTTTGAATATTTTTATGATTTTTTAAAATTAAAATGTAAAGAAGATGTTTTAAATCATGTAAAAGAAAAATGTGTAGAAATTAAAAATTGTAAACATTATTTAAACGAATGTGAAGAGTGATCAATATAGATATTCTGATGGAGAGAGTTGTTCATTTATATATTGTGAAAAATGTTATAATTCTGAATATTGATTTTTTTTAGATGAATAAAATAAGAGAAAACCATAATAAAAAAATGTTCAAGATGTTAATCAAACAAAACCAATTGTCTGAAGACGAAATGATAGTTGCAAAGTTTTTGGTTAATGAACCAGATGATTTATTTTGTAAAGTGGAACGACTTGTTGAACAGAACATTATTTATATGATGTTTTTTATAAAATACGCTATAATATATTTGTATTCAAAATAAATTTTTAAAATACGAACAAAAATGTTAAATTTATTTTTTTTTATATGTACTTTTTTATATGTACTTTTATTCTAAATAAAAAACGTTTTTTTTTTTCAGTAAATAATAAAAAAATGTTATCTTCGCAACAACAAAAAGCACTTCAATGGGTTGATAAAGGAAAGAATTTTTTTATTACTGGTGGCGCTGGATGTGGAAAAAGTTATATTGTCAACCAAATTGCTCAAAGTGAACAAATTTATAAAACAATACATATTACTGCGAGTACAGGAAAAGCAGCTTATTTAATCAATGGTGTCACAATACATGCTTTTGCTGGTATAGAAACCGGTGTTAAAAGTGTTGATTATTATAAACGTCATATGCATCCAGACATTAAAAAAACGTGGTTGGAAACTGATGTTTTAATTATTGATGAAATTTCAATGATTAACGCTTCAACATTTGATTTATTACATTCAATAGCTTGTGAAATTAGACAATGTTACGATGAATTATTTGGTGGTGTACAAGTGATTGCTTGTGGTGATTTTTTTCAGTTGCCACCTGTTACAGGGCAATTTGTTTTTAAATCACAAATATGGCAACACTACATGACAGAAGTGTTGGTTTTAACTCAATGCTTTAGACAAAAAGACGATGAACAATTTTTTGGACTTTAAATGAAATACGTTTTGGTCAAGTTTTAGACAAAACTATTGATTATTTTATGACACGTTGTTTTGAAAAAGATGAAAATTTAAACTCTAAATATACAAGATTATTTTTTAGAAACATCGAAGTGGATGTTTATAACAATCAAAAAATGGAGACTATCAAACAAGAAGGGTATTGGTTTTATGCTAAAGATGTTATTAAAAATCGAAATATTCCATGCACGTTTCAAATTCCAGCGGCTGTTTATCTTAAAATAGGTGCTATTGTTATGCTTGTAAGAAATATTAATGTGGAAGAAGGTTTGTGCAATGGTACTATTGGTACCATCATTTTAATAGAAAATAATGCAGTTTGGGTGATGATGAATAAAAAAGAAGTCAAAATTGAATGTGTCAAAGAAGAAATTTTAGATTGCTCTCATGCTGTCGTAGGCTCAAGATTTGGTTTGCCTTTAAAATTAGCATTTTCTTTTACTGTTCATAAAGCTCAAGGAAGTACCATGAATAAAGCCGTTGTTCAATTTAATTTAAAGGCTTTTATTAATAGTCTTTTTACTATGTTTCTTTATCACGAGTTTGTAATATTAACGATATATTTATAATTATTAATAATAAATTTGATTTACGAACACTATTTAAAAGTATTACTGTTGATTCTGATGTTTTGGAATTTTATAAAAAATACATGTAAATTTTTTTTTTTAGATTCTTAAATAATGAAATTTGAATATCAAACTGAGGAAACTCGTTTTAGTAATAACAGTATATACACTGAACATTTTTTTTACATTAAAGATGATTATAAAGATGAAGATATTGTAGAAGAATCACAACTTTATTCTGAAACTCAAAGTCCTGATGAAATTGTTCATCATGTTGAACAAAAAACAATGGAAGGATTTGAAACACAAATGAAAGACGTATCTTTTTTGGTGACTTGTTTCAAAATTTCTTATTGGGTTATAATATTGTTACTTTGTGTTGCAAGTCTATTGAAAATGGTTATTGTAAAATAATGAAACGTTGTTACAATTCACCTGTTTATTTTATTAAGCCTTTAGAAGGACCAACAAATTTACGTTTTATTCAAGATGCCAATGTGCGAGGTGTTTTTAATGTTTTAGAAAACGATAGCGGATGGAAGATAATACGAATATGTAATATTAAAATTAAAACTTTATCCAATTTAACAGAAAGATCCATGATGAAATTCCAGATTTTGAATTGTCTGGTTTTAAAAGAAAAATGCTCATGACAGATGAACAAATTGAAAAAAAGAAAAAACACAACAAAAGCTATTATGAAAAAAATAAAAAAATACTAAATCAACAAAGGAAAAGCAAAGATAATCAAAAGAAACACATGAAAACATATTACAAAAAAAATCAACAAAAGAGGAAAGAAATGGACGAATGGTTTGGTGAATGGTATAGACCTCATTCTATAACACAATGGGAAAAATCACTAAAAAGTTTATCTTATACTAATCTGTCTTATCAACAAAAAGAAAAATGTTTTTAGATTATAGTATTTTGTTTGAACCAGGATTGTGTTTTTATTCAGCGTTTCTCGTCTCTTTGTTGATTCGTCAATGGAATGTGTGCACTGTTAAAGAATGGAATAAAAAAGTGTTGGAAAAAAATGCTACTGATTTATATTCTGAAGAAAATATTTTACAACTTCTTTTTTGAAGATCAAGAAGAGCAAAATATTCTAGCATGGAAAAACGTTTTACAACAATTAAAAGAAAAATCTAAAAATATGTCATTTCAAACTTTGATTGATTTGTGTCATTGTTTTGCTTACGAAAATACTTTTGATCGTATTAACATTAAAATTTTTGCCGTTAACAAAAAAAACACCAAAATTCGATTGTTGCATTCTAAATTAAAATCACAATATAAAAGTTTTCTTGCAGAATTATTAAAAGTAGTTTACGAAAGCGCAAACATTACCAAAGACGATCAAGATTCTCAAAGAGTATTTATTAACGATGAAGAAAGAAATAAAGCCAATCAACGGAAAAAAGCAATCAACACGATAAAAATTTGTATTTTTCAAAAAAACAATTCTTTTCACGCTATAAGCATGTTAAATGAAAAATTTTCTACAAAGTATTTTTGTTCTAACAACTCGCATGTTTTGTTTCAATGTTCAGATTGTGGACAAAAATTTACTACAGAGAAACACAAATGCGAAGGTTATTATAAACCGGACAAATTTACATACGGTGATTGCATTACTCACTATCGACCACAAAATTCGTTCATGTGTACAAGTAGAAACTTGTTTCCTTTTTTAATGACATTTGATTGTGAAACGAGTATTACAAAGTCTGAAGAAAATGCTACTTCCAAAGTCAAACCTTTATCTGAGTTGAATTATTATTGTCATTCCATTGTGATTCAATGCATTCATGAAAAATTAGCAAGAGAATGTTTTGGTTTGGATGAACAAGGACAAGTCATTACTCAATGGATTTTTTATTATGAAAATACGGTTGAAAGTTTAGAAAGAAATCCTTTAACCTGTCTACCAGACTATTTTCAACCAGGAGTTTCTTTACTTCACAAGACACACAGACGTATCTTGTGGGAAAAGTTAAATAGTGAAAATAATGAAAAATTAAAAATGGAATTGAGAGTTTACGATATCATTGCTTTAGCAGATACTTTAGTTCGATTTACTTATGAAATATGTTTACCGCGTTTTGAAAATTTAAATATATCAAGTGAAGAAAGAGATTTAATATGGCAAGAAGAAAATCCTTTATGTTCTATTTGTAGAACTCCCGTAGATAAAATACGTCAATCTGATGTTTATAAAAATAAATTTTCTCACATGACTCCTCAAGAAAATGAAAGATTAAATCATAATGAATTTCGCATTTATAACGACAAACGAATTCAAGTTGTGAACATGGTGTTTCAAAGAGTAGGACGTTTAGAATTGTTCATGTTACCTTGTCACGTTCAAAATTATTTAATCAACAACGATGCTGAAAAAATAAAACAAGATTTATTTCGAGTTTCCACTTTGTATTACATTTGTTGTAGATGGTGGGAAAAATTTCAATACCTACCTGCCACTAACGGTTTATTGAGTGATTATGTGAGAATCACCACTGGTGAACTTGTAGATTATATGAAACAATTGTCTTTGCTTATCATGACCGAACACCAATTTGAAAACTATTTTAATCAAGAAGATATAGAGTTGTTAGAAGATCCCTACTTTTTAATCAAAATCTTTCGTAAATGTATTAACGAAAGTGGTGATCAATATACAGATAACCTTCATTTTTTGTTTCTAATGAGAAAATTCAAGCAACCCGTCTACGAATTATGGTATCACACCATGTTGGTTGCTTTTAATAATCAATTTGAAACAAAATTTAGTTTATCTGATTTTATTCAAGATGAAAAAAATCGAGAAAAAGTTTTAAATAAATGCAACTTTTTTCTTAACGCTTTTGAAGATTATCTTGTTATTGATCACGATCATTTTTCAGGACTAGTGTACGGATTAGCTCACGATTATTGCAACAAAAATTTAGGTAGATATAGTCTGCATTTGTCTTGTCCAATTTTTGCTCACAATGCTTCTTTTGATAATCGCATTATGATTGTAGAAGGTTTAAAAAAAATGTTGGATATTCCGTTATACGGTCATTTGGCAGAATCTGAAACTACACCTTTTAACGCTTTTATAAAATATAGCAACATGGAAGATGTTTTTGTTATATCTAAAAATGTGAGCAAAGTCAATATTATCTGCATCGGTAAACATATTAAAATTGTAGATAGTTTGAAAATTTTAAACTGTTCTTTAGAACAAGCCAGTAGTATGTTGTCACGAAAAGCTCAACATCAAATTGTCAACACCATGTTGCATTATTTACGACCTTTTCATCCCGAAGTAAATGATTTAACCGACAATCCAGAGTTTAAGAACTATTTTATTAAAAAAACATTATTTCCTTACTCGCAAATAACAGACGAACTCTTGAACATTGAGTATAAAACATTTCCACCTATTGAATTATTTGCTCAAAACGATTTAATGAAGTCTAAAAACTTACAAGAAGAAATTAAAAAATTGAAAGAAGCTTATGAAGGTGTTCAAAAATTGTGGAACTTTTTAAATTTAAAAACTTTAAAATCCTTATTGCATATCTATACTGTGCTCGATACGGTCGTATTAGGTTCTGTTATGATTGACTTTGACGAAAGAACATTTGAATTTACAAAATTTCATATTCTAAATCATGTTAGCATTTTTAGTTATACCAGCAAATTAAATTCTACCATCAGTTTAATTCCAATCCAATATCCTGCGACCAACGAACATCAAAAAATGATTGAAAAGAGTATTCGAGGCGGTATGTCCACCAACGGTACGCAAAAATTCGCCATTGATACAGATTACTTTGAACCTAAAATAAAAGAACTCAAATTAAACAGCGAATTGAGAGGATGTTTAATTTTTATGGACGAAAATGGACAATACGGAGGAGCTCAATTAAAACCTTTACCTTTTCACATGAAATATTCTTTTGATTTGGAATGTATCACTTTAGACGATGTGATTCGAAAATATCATCGCGTTAATTTAAACGGTTTCTCAACTAGTGCTTTAGTCCATTGTCAAATTACTATGAAACCAGAGTATCAAGATCAAGTAGGAGGTTTTTCACCCATGGTAGAAAAAGAAATTATATCCTTTCAAGATTATTCTCCCACTGAAATTGTATCCAAACGTTATCTCAAAAACAATGGAACCTACGGTATAGAAAAAGACAAAACTATTAAATTGGTCATGAAATTAAGTTCGCATGAAACTTGTGAATTTTTAGACACTTTAATATGGTTGACTACGTGCTGTGGATGTGTTGTTGAAAAAATTTACAAAGTGCTTCCTCTATGGCGTTATCCTTTAGCTCAAAAAATGGTAAAAAGAAATATGGAAAAAAGAAAAGAAGCTATTAAAAAGGGTGACAAGGTAGTGGATGCTTCTTGCAAATTGCAAATTAACGGTCATTACGGAACCTTGAGTCAACAAATTGCACAAAAACTAAATACTACTTTTATTAACCACGAAGAAAAAGCATTTCAAAATAGTATTGAAAATTTTCAAAACATTCGTCGTGTTTTAATTCAAGAAGGTCAAACAGATGAAAATATTAAAATGTTATTCCCTTTTCATTTTCAAAATTTATTATATAACGGATCCTTATTTATTGGTGTTGAACCTGAAAGATATAAATTGGACGTTTTTGAAAAAAAAGTATGTTTAGATGAATACGAGACGAGTGATTTTAGTTATGATGATTATTTTAAAGAAACTTTGTTTGGTTTGATGACTGATGTTAAAACTAAAAGTATTTTATTTCACGATCAAGACAATCATCATGAAATGAAAGACGCCTTTGAACTTTTAAAATCAAAAGATCATAAAAATGCTCTCATTTTAACAACCTCTGAAAAATGCAAACTCGTTAACACCTCTTTACGTATTGTAGCTCCACAAATTTTATCTTATGCCAAACTCAACGTAGGACGTTTTAGTTGGGAATTGGGACAAGTATTAAGAAATCATGGAGCTGAAAAACATTTGGTAGTAACAGATACTGATTCTGGTTGTTTTTTCATTACGCAAAAGAAACTCAAAATGCTTTCTACAACGTTTCGCGAAAAGGTAGAAGAATGGATTTATTTTTCAAACTTTGGCAATCGTTGGATGGATTATTCCAATTATAAAATGACTCATCCTTTTTATTCCACTCTATACGCCAAAGAAACGGATCATTTTCAAAACGAAATACCTCCTCCCTATTACATTGCTCAAGGTTTTGCTATGGGACCTAAATGTTATAGTGTTCACAGCGTCAACGCAGACGAAGAAAAAGAAAATTATTACAAAAATAGAGCTAAAGGAGTACCCAATTATAAACTCTTATTTTCAAATTATGTTAACGGCTTTGATACCTTTGCTGCAAAAAGATTGTGTAGACCTCTTCCTTTTCCAGTGGTAAAAGAAAATCAACCTATCGAACAAAATAGAATGAGTGTCAATTACAAACAAGTTAAAATAAAAACGCACACTATTGATTTTTTAAAAAGATTTACACAAAAAAATTATGTTTTTGATGACGGAGTCATGACTGAAATTCGAGATCATTATCTTTTGGAACCGATACGAGAAGCCAATTTAAAAGTTTTACCTGATATGGAAAAATTTTGTAGCGATGAACACATTCAAAATTTACTTCAAATTGAAAAAAATATTATAAAAGAATCAGAGCGTTATCATACAATGGCGATGTTTAATCGAAAAGTTTTGATACCTTTATTATACGATATGAAAAAGAATATAAATTTGTAAAATTTTTTTTGTAAATAAAAAAAATGGAGTTTTGTTTTTTTGATCAAAAATTAACAACCCTACAACTCGAAAACAAGTTGAAAGAAGTTGGCTTAAAAAATTTTTATTTAGTAGAAAATACAGAAAACGAAGTTCAATATTATCACGACAAAAAAGGATTTTTTACTTCTCGTTTAATTCTAATCACTCTAAACGGACGCGAGTTAATCCCTGAAGCATTTTTAAGTTGTTGTACAGAATGTTTACTTGAATATTTGAGTTTTGTATGTCATTTAGGCTGTTATGAAGAAGATTGTGAGCATTGTGAAGATTTTAATAGAATACATAATTGTTCTTGTCTTTTAGAGAAAAAAAACGAATCATAACTTAATAGAGGACACTATATTACTAACAGAATTAGCAAGACGATTGGCGATCAATTGGAAACCTTGTGGAAGATATTTAAAACCCCGAGAAACCTCGAGAAACCCCGAACCCTAACCCTGACCCTAACCCTAACCCTGACCTATTATAATATAAATATCGATGAAAAAAGTTTTCAAATGTTAAAAATATGGAATCGTAACGGGACAAAAGAACAATTACTTTACGTATTGAATAATATACCAAGAATGGACATTTAAAAAAATTATTTTAGACCGTTTTTTGTAAAATTTTTTTTGTAAAAAAAAAGATATAAATTAAAAAAATTGTTTTTTTTTTAAATAATATAAAAAATGGAAGAAAAAGAAGAAAAACCTCTTGAACAAAAACTCGAAACTGTAGAACAACCTGCAGAGATACCGTTAGAAAAAAAAGATGGTAGATCTATCACCGAAATATTAAACGAAAAAGGTTTTCATGATTTTTATTTAAAAGGAACATCAAAAGAAACTAAACTTAAAGACGAAGAAACCCATTCACAAGTTAAATTTAATATTTTTAAACCTACTCAAGATGTCTATCCTGAAAATACAATTATTACAGGTCCTACAAACAGCGGAAAATCAACTATGGCTAGAGATTTATTACATTGTGGAAAATTTCCTGATGCCGAAATGTTATTTGTGATACAAATGAGAGAACCTAGCGAATGTCAACACAAAACATGGAAAAATATTATCGAATCTTCTAAAAATAATTTAGAAGCGTATCATATTATAACAGTTACCAGTCCAGAAAATTTAGATTCAGTAATACAGAGAGCCATTGGTTTTTCCAAAGATAAATACGGTATTCAAAATAGTGATCACCGTTTATTAAAAACAATACTTTTATTTGATGATATTAGCGCTTTTTGTTTAAAAAGTCAACAATACACGAGCGCGTGTTCAAGCGGATCTCATCACGGAGTAGGTACTATTACCATTTTTCATTCCGTACCTTCTAAAGCCAGTCAATGTTGGAACAATTTAGTGTCTCATTACAAATGTATCATTTCTTTTGATAACAACAGCGAAATTGAAAAAATATTTAAAAACGATTTTCCTTCAACCGGCAAAATGCATCATCACGTTATCAGCGATTTGTTAAATAAAGAAACTTCTAATCAACACGGACATTTGGCTTTATTTAAAAGAAACTCTTCTGTTGCACGCTTAAGAACTCAGATTACGAGTAAAGAACAAAAATTATTTATTCCAGTCGACGCTCAAGGTAAATTGGACTTTGATTATAAAGACATGAGCGTGAACAAAAAAATTGTTAGTTTTCAATCTTTTCCCTACGTAAAAGCGCCTAATCTAAAAAATCATTATTATCTCAAATCACATCACAACAACTATAATCAAGAGAAGGAGAATAAACCCGGCGAAGAAGATAAAATCGATATAAATAAGGAAAAAGAAAATCCGATAAAAAAAAGAAAATGGAGTGAAAGCGAAAGAGCAACACAGCTACTCGAAGAAATTAAAAGACAAAAACGATATGGATTGTGCGAATCTTCAGACGAATCTACAGAAGAATCTTCAGACGGTGGACCCGGTTCTGTTTCTGAATGATTGGGAAAGCGAAGAATTTTTACGAATTTTACAAAACGATTACGAATTATGCAATCCTTCTAACAAAGCGAGTAAACGTCAAGCCATGAGACAAAAGTTGGCTGTTCGAGGACAAATTTTTATTCCCAAAATGAATAGAAGAAAAGACATTGACGAAAACGAAATTAAAATATGGATGAAAGAAATTTTAACGCGTTTTAATGCTGTAAAAATGTTAAAATGCGAACTTTTATCGGATCACGAACGACAACAAATAAAAAACGCTTTTCAAGAATACGTTTGTATAGAAATTAAACTTTTTGTCAAAGAATATTTGTATCCGTATCCAAAATTTAACGAAAACGGAAAAGTCATCATGAAAAAAGAAAAAATGAAAGATAAAAATCAAGCTATATCAGACTTTGTTTATCACAATTACGACGTTTTAAAAGAATATTTCAACTCTACTCGTTTTAAACTTTATCACGAAATTATAAATTATTACGCTAATAAATTAATCTCATTCGACACTATACAACCTACAAAAACTGTAATCGATTTATTAAGACAACAGTTTGACGTTGATTATTGTCAAAAAGAATTGTATTTTCAAAATAATTTGTATTTTTATGAAACATGAATAGATATATACCTTATCACGAGTCTCCTTTATTAACTTTACGTAAAGTATTAGCCAAAAATGCCTACAACATGGATGTTTTTAACAAAAAATTATTACAAATCGACGAACAAGAAAACGAACAAGGTAACCTAGAATCTGGAGAAACAAACACATCAAATGTGTCTGAGCTTATCCAGAGATACGATTTACCTTCTTCTCTCAATTATGCTGATCCCATCAATCTCGAAAATCAAATTGCTGGTGAAGTGAGCTTTCAACAAAATTTAAATGCTTTGTTACCTCTAGACACTATGCTCGATAGTGATATAGCTACAAGTTTAATCAGCGAACAAGAAAAATGGAAAACTTATCTCAACGTAGGAGGAGATGCTTACGCTTTTAAATCCATTTTAAATCTGAACAAACAAAGCGAATTCAATGATCAAATTGATCAAAGAAACATTAGCGAATCTTTAAGAATGATGAGAAATTTAAAAAGATTTCCTATTGAAGACAACTCTCTTACTACTACACCACCCACCTATATTCAATCTACATTAAACACTTTACCGCGTTCTACTACTTTAAATACTATTCCATCGACTAACAAAAAAATTTACACTTTGACGCCTCTTAATAAATTTTTAATTTTTCACGAAACAGCCAATGCGAGTGAAATTCTAGATCAACTTTATCGTAACGAATCTGTAAAAAAAATTCCCAACTTGGCTAAACAGCTGGTGGACATGTGTAAAAATCAAGTCAATTATCGATTTGGTTCACATCAAATTTCTTTCCGCGTTTACAAACCGAGAAACGAAAAAGCCACTTTAAGCAATTTAAAAATTTATATTTTATATCTAGCCAACGTCGTAGATGTAGAAGAATCTATAGCTAGTATTATTAACAATGTGAGCAACTTTGCCTTTGAAAAAATAAACGATCCAAAACAATATTCGTATTATGCTAACGAATTTTTAACTTTACTCACTTCTTCTCATTCTGTAACAAACATGAGAATAGTAGCCGATTATTACCAAATAAGACAACTCACTTTTGCCAAATTATGGAGTTTTATTAAAAAATACAACATACCCTTCCGAAACGAAACTAAATTAACCTCCGAAGGTGTATATGCTAGTGCTCTAGCTCGAGATCCTTACACTGTTATGACTTCTAGTTTTATAGAAAGCGAATCTCTCAGCGATAAAAGTTTTGGTGGAAATAGAGCTTTTGAAATATTAACACAAACAAAAGACATTATTCAACAAAGATGTATACAGTATGGCGAAATGTTTCGAGGTGATAAATTTGAAATATTGAGAGAATACATTCAAGTCAACAGTTATTTATTACCTAATAAAGATATTTTTGTTCAAATGATAAACAACTATAACGAAAACGCATTAGCCAGCAGACCCATCGGAGAAACGATGCTCTATTTAACGTTCAAAACTTTTTTCAACACTGTACCTTCTTTACCTTTTAGAGATGTAACAGATGCATCCCTATTAAAAGAAGAACTACAACAAACTTGTGCTAAAGGAGGTATGTTGGGATTATTGCAACATATTAAATCCAATTCAAATCAATTTTACAGTACAGAAAATACAATCAAAGAGAAAAGTTTACTCGAAATGTTAATGATAATGGGTGCAATGTATAATTCTCAACTTGGTCGTTTAAATTCGCTTTTAATATCTTATAAAAAATGTTTTGAAATGGATTCTAATAATATTAAAAATTTTGCCAACGCTTTAAAACTACTTACCCATTTTAAAAAAAGAAATTTATTCACTCATCCTTTAACAAGGTCTTCCTTATTAGAAATTCCTACACCCAAAAAAGAACCACGAACACGAGCATCCGATCCTTATTTAGGTCCGATAGAAACTAAAAAAGAAGAAGAACCTGTTGAAACAACTGCATCTACTGAACCTGAAACTGCTCCCACATTATTAGGAGCTACTGCTTTACCTGAAACAACTGAAACTGAACCAACAGCTGCTAGTGCTAGTACTGAAACCCCAATGTTAACTAGAAGTGGTCGTTTAGGATTAAGAGCGAAAAAACCATCTACTAGATCGTCATCTACAAATATAGAAGAAAGAAAAAGAAAAGCTCCGATAACAAAATATTCCGACTTTTAAAAAAAAAAATGGACAATGTGTTGAGAGATGCTATTGACAACCTTGTAGAAGATCAACTGACTAAATTATCGAGTCGTTTGTTTGCTTTGACAGACGTACCCAAAATTAAAAAAGTTTTGTTGCAATTGGACACTTTAAAAAAAAATCCAACCGATTTGAAATTTTATGATCAACTCAAAGCGCTTTTAGAAAATTCCATATATGCCAAATGGAACGGTCTCATCACCGCTTGGTCACACGTTACTTTGCTTTTTAAAAAAACAACAGATGTCAACGTTAAAAAACAAGCACCTCGGAAACCTTATGTTTACGAAACACATCAATATTCGTACGATAGACCTCGACAATATTTTCAAGCTGATTTGGCCGACATGAACAGTTTTAATTTAAATTTTGCTCCTCATCGACCCGAATTTTGTTTAGTTGTGGTTGATGGAGTATCTAAAAAAGTGTATTTGAGAGTCACTAGTAAAAAAACAGCCGACAAAGTGCTGAGCAGTTTTAAACATATTTTTGAAGACATTAAAAGAGACGATAAAACTTTTATCTACTTGCAAACGGATCAAGGTGGAGAATTTTTTAACAACAAAATGGAAGAATGGTGTTATGAACAAAACATTGTTCATTTTTGTTCTAAAAATTATGGAAAAGCTTACTTGGCCGAATCAACCATAGGACGTTTAAAACAACTTTATCAAAAATTAAGAAAACAAGGCGAACTTCAAAAAAAGAATTGGAGTTTTTATATCGAGGACATGGAACAAAAACTCAACGAAAAAGAACGAGTCACAAGTGGAATCGCTCCTAATGAATTGGATGCTGACGACGCCAAAGGTAAAGCTCTTCGTTTAGTCGATCAATACCGAGACGGCAAAAGACGAGGACATCATTTTTCTTCCAACATGTTACATCGAGTAGAAAAAGAATACAAAAACGAAAAATTAAAAATATACAAACCTCTCTCCGTTGGAACCGAATGTTATTTGAAAAAGTATAAAATAGATCCCAAAGACACTTTTAGCAAATCGACTACTCGCGATCAACCCTATTGGGACACTACCAAAAAAGTAATTATTATCAAAGTCTCTAAGCGCTCTAACCCTTCAGTAGAAGGTTATTTACCCGTTTATATTTATAAAGTGGGAATAGTAGGCGATTTAAATACGACTTTTAAAGTAAAACGAGAAGATTTGTTACCTATTAACGAAGAAGACAAAGACATTTATTATAAAAACTTTAACGAATATGTTACCACTTTTTTAAAACCTTTGAAGAAAAGAGTGCAAGAAAAAAAGAAAATAAGAAAAAATGAACAATTTAACGTTTGACGATGTTTTAGATGTAAATAAATATGATTGTAGCACGTATTATTTTAGCGAAATTAAAAATAAAAATGAAGCTAGCGTGCATTATAATGTCTTGAACGATTTTAGTTTACCCTTGTCTCCTAACGATATTGACAAACCCACATTTAAAAATAACACCATTTTACATTTAGCCAGTATGGACGTACCTACCAATTTAACTCGAGTAGATGAAAACCTATCCTTCTTAGAAAACAATTACGGATTAAGAATGGAATCCAAACCAGCTATAAAAAAAATGTTATCAGATATTCAAAGCGATATGATTAGCAATCCTACAAGACACATAAAATATTTTTATCTTGTTACTAAATATGTTGTCTTGTACACCAATCATATACCCTTACCAGGTGACACGTTTCCTTGTTATGACATATTAGATATGGAAAACATGAACGCCGATCATTTGAGTTATATGTGGACCCTTAATGCGTCAGGTGGAGGTAAACTCTTTGGCGTTGTCACCCACCGCCTATCAAGATGATTTTTTTGTTAGAAACTTGGAACTTTATAATTCTAAATTAGATAGAGTTTTATATTTTTCAGACTTTTTTTCAAGTTATTATAACAAAGATGGTAAAATTTCATCAACAAAATATTTTAATCCAAAATATTTATTTGATCCTTCGACTGAGCTTCGATACAAAACGGCTGTAACCGATTTACCCATGATAAAGTTTAGTTTAGATAGCAACAACAATGTTCAACAAAATTTATTTAACGTTAATACTTCCCCATTTAGTAATAGAATCAATTATAATTTATTATGGTATTATAAAAAAAGAAACGAATACGCAAGAAATCCTTCTTTTCTGCAACCTATTCGATCTACCTTAAGCGTGATCTCGCCTTTACAAGAAAGGGGTTTATCTTATTTCGGTTTTTTTTCAAATAGAACAAGTGATAGTGTGTACGTTCTAGAAGATTTTACAAAATTATTACAATTTGATTATATTACTACTAATTCTCTATACGACAACATATTCAATTTATCATTAAATACTCACACTAGTAAAAATTATTTAATTTATGCAAAACATCCGCTTTTAACCGCCGCACAAATAGCAGCTATTTCACCCGAAAGACAAACTATTCTAAACGGTATAGAAGAAACCTTTGTTCGACCTTTTATTCATATTATGCTCTCACCCAATTATAAAAATCCGGCTTTAACTGGAACAAATTTAACCGCCGACAATAATATTCTTAGTGTTGATCTAGATGTGTATGTTAATAACTTTTTACCTATTGCAGAAAGTACAAAATCAAAAATGAAACACATTGTACCGTGGCAAGTTGCTTTCTTTTTATTAAAAATAATAACCAACACCAACACAATACCCTTTGAAGGCAACCGATATAACGTAGAAACTAATCTTAACGATTTCAACACACCTTATAATGTCAACCTTCGTATTCAATCTTTATGGAAAATTTGGAACGATTATGTCGACACTAAAAACCCACTTTATCCTGGAGTTTATACCAATGAAAAAATAGTACTATCACAATTTGTAGATATTATCAAAGCTGCTTTTACAACTGCTTTTCCAACTGGATTTGGTACAAAACTTATCTATGTTACAGCAGCTGATTTAGGCGTAGAACCTACAGAATTATTAACAAGTTTTTATCAAATTTATTTTCCTCTCACATCCAAAAGAAAATATTATCGTTATACTTTAAAAAATATACCGTTAGCTTCTTTACCTTTACCTTTTTTTAACGTAGATCAAGTCATATGGCCTGAAAGAGAATTAAAAATGATGGATGTTTTTACCGAAAGTTTAAACATGAAAAACAATTTACTCAATCTCAATTTAAATAACTTGACTTTTGACGATCATACTTATGCAGGGTCCGATTTTAACATGTTTAGTAAATATCTTACAAATAAAGCAAAGGGTGTGCTTTCATGCATTCCTGATCCAATAGACGGAACTTCAAATTATTATACTTTTTTTTCTTTACCATCCTTCCAAAGAAAATTATTATCACCCATTAAATTGAGCACATTACTTATGAAAAGTAACGCCAATTTTGAAATGAAAAGTAACTCCTATTCAGATTATGATACCAGTTACACATGGAATAATGTTCCTATTGGTACTCCCGAAATGAAAGGCACTCCCTTTCAAGTATTACCTTCAAACTTACCTAATGACATTTATAAAATATGGACATCCGATAGCTCTTTAATCGCTAAATATAGCGCAGAAACTTTTATTGAAGTTTTAATATATTGCGAACAAAGCAAACCTATTTTTTCAAATACCATCAAAGTACCTCTTGTCACAACAAGTACTTTAGAAAGAGCTACCACACCGAGTCATAAAACATGGTTAAATAGTGTCAAAGCTATATTACAAGGAAATAATCTAACAGAATTGGTATTTTATTGCACTTCTCTTAATGGTCAATTCATTTATCAAAAAAAGAGCGATGGTACGATTATACAAACTTGGACAGACAGTTTACCTTTAAAAAATATCATTTTAAAAATGTATCAACCTGTTGGAAACAATCCTATACCTTATACTTTACTTTTACAAAGAGATCAATACAGTTTAACTCAACAAATCAATCCCTTTGTTATGCAAGTGGATCAAAATATGACCAACGCCATGTCGCTAGATTTTAAAATTCAAAAAAAAAGACTCGCTTTCTTAAGATGTGCTCTAGTTCAAATTAGTAATTTTAATAACACTGTTTCCAACTTTCCTTCAACTACGGACGCTTACATTTTTATCAAATGCGATCAAGCTGTAAATTGTGGAATGTATATGAACAAAATTTATGTTCCCGGTATTGTTGCTTTTTTCAATTTATTAGACTACACCAATTCTACTCAAGTCACCACCAATATTGATTTTACAAAAAATCGTAATCCTTCTATTCAAGGACAATTATCCGCCTTTGATATCAACGATGTAGACGATTGGAAACAAACAAGATGGTCATTTCTCAATTCAAAATCTGAACCGCTTACCTTTAATAATCTTAGTTCTTCTGTTTTTTTTAATCCTACTTTAAAGATTCAAATGGTTCCGTTTTACAATTAACTAGTTTGATTAGTATAAAATAATGTCTTTTATTTTTTATTATGATTAAGAAAATATAAAAAGAAAAAAAAGTTGTTATTTTTTTTCTCTCACCTATCTTTCAAAAAAAATGAGTCTCTTTTGTGCCAAAGGAAGATATCATAAAAATTTAGTCAATTTAGAAGAAAAAATGATGCAAGAATCAAAAGTAAATCCTAAAGAACAATTCAGTCAAATTAAAAATCACATGCAACAATTACAAAATCAACTGACTCAATATTCGACTAAATCTGAATTGCAAAACATGAAATCCGAATTGGATGAAATTAAAAAAATCAAAAATAAAAAAGAAGAAATACCAGAAGAAAAACCTCCCAAGAATAGGAGAAAAAAGGAACAAATCAAATCCAAACTTAAAAAACGAAAATATTCAGAATCTGAAACCGAAAGTTCAGAAGAAGAAGAGCTTGTTGAAAAAAAACCTAAAAGCAAATCTAGTCCTTTACACATTTGTTCGCAATGCTTTCAAGAAGTCAATGCCGTTGACAAAATAAACGGTTTATGTAGAAACTGCATTATTCAACAAAGAGCCATTTTATCAAGTCCACTCATGCAGAATAACAACGACAAAAAGAAAAAAAAATTGAACAAAAAAAGTCTAATTGAACTTGGTTACACTCGTGCTTTAAAAGACGTTAAAAATAAAAAAATACCATTTAAAAAAACTACTTCAGAATCAGAAGATGAATAAATAGAAAAAAAATGTTTTTCTTTTTTTTTTTTTTAAAAAAATGGGTTCGTTAGCTAAATATATGAGAGAGGGTGACGGCAACCGTTATACACCCAATACAAACGGTCATGTTACTATTGAAGATGTTTTGGCACAAGCAGATCACGAAAATCGTTTATTACAAGAAGCAACAAGTGGTAATATTAGCGCTGTATATAAAGCGATATTAAATGAAAAATATCCTGGTTTTCAAACAGCTCAAGCTCAAGATGAAGTCATTGCTGTTAATAATCAAAAATTTTCTTACGATCTTACTTCTGACATGGCTAATTTAATTTCTTTTACCACTATACTTAACGAATGGACATATCTACCAGATTATTATATAGATTTTGATTTATTTCTTTATAAAAATGTGAACACGCAAACAAGATTTACACCTGTAACAGACGATGAGTTAGCAAAAAAAGTATGTCTTTGCAACAACTTTATTCAAGCCTTATTTAAATGTTTCAAATTTTATCCCAACTATCAAAAAAATAATACTACTTGCGCAAACAACGCTGTTATTAATCGTTCTTACGATCGATTTAAAACAATGCTAGTTAAAAAAAGTTATATAAAAGCTTTTAGAGAATTGATGATTAATCCTAATTTAGGTTTAACAGAAGAAACTGAAAATACAAACCCTATTACCTATACTGAAACCAAAGCGCTTATACAAGCTGCAGACCCTAATGGACTCATTAGACCACTCGCCGCAGTAGGAAGCGGAGCTGCTCCTATACCTCCTGGTTATCAAACAGTGCTAAGAGATAGATATAATGCTTTCATGACTGGAGAAAAAGGTTGTAAATTTAGAGTACCTTTGAGTTTAATATGTGAAATTTTTCAAATGAAAGAATATTTTGGAAAAAATAAACAAGTAAGATTTGAGTTTTATATTGAAAACGATATGAATCAACTATTAGAATGGGTAAGACCTATTTCAGACGCAGACGTAACAGCGCTTGCTAATGTAGGAGTAGCTATAAAAAACCCAATGATTTATTGCAATACGTATAGACTCAAACCTAGTTTGCCTTTAGAAAAATCTTTATATCTCAACAGTAAAAAAGACGAAATGTATACTTTACTACGTATCGCTCACTACGAACAAGTTGTCACCAATGTAGAAAATGTTGCAGAAGTCACTATCAATTTGGGAAGTATAAAGACAGCAGATCTTGTACCTCACAGCATTATATTTTGTGTTAATTCAAAAAAAGAAAGCGATCATTTAAGCAAAGGTTGTTTTACACCGGTTGAAATGGCTTGCAACATGATTAAAAAAATCACCCTTTATAATTACAGAAGAACATATGTTAATTCAGCAGGTGATACTACTGAATACGATTTGACAAAGCAAGATGATCAATGGTTCCTTTGGAAAAGTTATGCTTCCTGGTGTAAAGGAAATACACCCTCTACTTTTAATATTAACAATATTGCAGATTTTTATAATTTTGACGATGATAGTTTTTTGAGACATCCTAAACTCTATTTTAGTACTACTAACACTACAGAACCTTTAGTCATCGATACCACTAGCGATTTTAATTTTATCAACGATAAACCTCCTGCTACTATTGCTGGAAATAATTCGTTTCAAATCAATGTGCAATTTACAGAACAATTTAAAGGTGTACTTGTTATATATATGCAATATCCAGCTCAAGTTATAGAACAAGGGTCAGGAAACGACACTGAAGTCAACTATATTCCTACCAAATTTAAATCGTCTTAATTTGTTATAAAAAACATTTTTAATTTTATTAAACAAACCCTATTTGTATTTATTATTTTATAAGTAAACGGCTATTTAATTCTAAAAAAATTTCTTAAATCTAGTTGTTTTTATTTGTTGTGTTCATGGCTCGCAGGCGTACAAGAGGTCACCGTCGTCGACATCATAAAACTCGTCATCATAGAGGGAAAGGAAAATTTATTACCAAAGTGAAAAATTTTGCTAAACGGCTATTGAAATCAAACGTAGGAGGTTACGCTTTGGATTATCTTCAAAAGCAACGCAATGCGTAAAATAGGGTGTTGTACCGCTTGTAAAATAAAAAAAAAGTCATATAAAAAAAGAGGAAGAGGGAGAGTTTATTTACCTCCTTTAAAAGGCGCAGGTAGAAAACACTCAAAAAGACATTTAAAAAGACGTATGAGAGGTAAATTTCTACCCTTGTTAGCAGCGGTTTTAGCTCCGTCTTTAATATCTGCTATTTTACCGCGTTAAAAAAATGTATAAAAATCGCAAAAAACATTACAAAAAACACTATAAGAGATTAAAACGTTTTCGTAAACAAAATAAAAGAAGAAGAGGTTTTGGATTAGAAGGAGACGTTGTAAAAGATTTAGCAACCTTTGCAGCTGCTAAATACATTCAAAAACAATTACCTACTTGGCAAAAATACGCTTTTGACTTTACACGTAATAAATTAACCAAATTAAACATATGATATACATAAAATGCGAAAAAAAAGAGGAAGAGGACCCTATTTACTTCCATTAAAATCAATTATGCAAGGTAAAGGTAAAAAAAGAGGCTGCGGAAGAGCCTATTTACCTCCATTACAAGGAGCTGGAAAAAGAAGAGGAAAAGGAAGAGTTTATTTACCACCTCTAAAAGGCGCTGGAAGAAGACGAAGAAGACGCATGCGTGGAAAATTTATAGGACCCTTATTGGCTACAGTAGGAAGTCGTCTTATACCTCTTTTACCTACGATTGGAAAAGCTGTTTTGGGTGGCGCTATTTCTGGAGGAATTTCTTACGGAATTAGAAATATTAAACCTTAATTTTATTATAATATATATATATATCATTAAAAAAATTTTACACTTTGTTTTTTATTATTTTATTACAAATATAAAATCCCAACATTGTTCCAAGTAATATAAAAACTCCTAATAACGCTCCAAATAAATATCCTCCTACTACAATAACAATAAACAAGCTCGAAAGTGTTAATATCAACGCTATTTTCGATTTATTAATACACTTCAAAATATCGAATACGATTCCCATGCGAGTCGTGTGTACCACCATTATCTATTGGAGGATCAGGTTTATAAGGTTGAACTACTGCTACTGTCGTTGGAGTTTGAAATTGTTGTAACGGTTTGTTTTTTGACTCCATTCGTTATGAACCCATTTCATTTTTTTTCACTCCTTATATACTTTTTGTCACGCTTCATTAAAATTTTATTTCTGCGCATGCGCGGTTTTTTAGGGAACAGAATAAATTGAATTTGTAACCGTTTTTTTTCGATGAAAAAATTTTTTGACACCTGATCCTTTATTTCTGCGCGCATGCGCATGCGCATGCGCGTGACGTCGTTCTTTTTTGAACCCGGGAACTTTTTTTTTTAACCTTTCGTTTCATCGGTTTAATCGTTCGCTTTATCGGTGCATTGCTTATCACCGGTTCTTCCTTTTTATTTGAGCTTTTTTTCTAGTCGGACGGGCGGTCTCTTAGGTATAACAAGAATTGTAACATAGTATATCATCAATTATTTACCAATGATCAAGTTTGGATTAAGAAATCAAGTGGTTTGTTTGATGTTACCATGGGTGCATTTGATGGAGCGGAAGTGTGCGAGTTAGTTTGTATTTTTCTTCTCTTCCGGATTTCGCAATTTTATAAAAAATCTGATTTTGGATTATATAGAGACGATGGCCTAGCCGTGTTTAAAAACGCAAGGGGTCCAAAAATGGAAAAAATTAAGAAGCATTTTACTCAAATATTTAAACAATACAACGTCTGTATTTCCATTCAATCTAATATGAAAGTTGTTAACTACCTTGATGTTACATTTGATCTTAATAACTGCACTTTTCAACCTTACCATAAACCTGATAGTACGCTAAATTATATCCATGCTAGTTCCAACCATCCACCAAGCATTTTAAAACAATTACTAACCTCAATTGAACATAGATTATCTTCCAATTCTTCAAACGAAAAAATTTTCCAAAAGTCTGCTCCTATTTATAAAGACGCATTAGAAAAGTCTGGATTTCCCACCAATCTCCAATATCATTAAAATCTAAATCCTTCTAATACTAATAAACGAAAAAGAAATATAATATGGTTTAATCCCCCTTTCAGTAAAAATGTGGTAACAAAAATTGGACACCTTTTCTTAAACTTAATTGACTTACATTTTCCATTACATCATAAGCTTCACAAAATTTTCAACAGAAACACAATAAAAGTTAGTTACAGCTGCATGCCAAATATTCGATCTATTATTAATTCACACAACCAACAAATTTTGCGCAACAAACTTACCACTAATGATATAAATTGCAACTGCATTAAGAAAACTGCATGCCCGTTAAATAACGAATGTCCATCAAAAAACGTTGTATATAAAGCCACTTTATCATCACCTAATCCCAGTCTTACGGAAAAATATTACATCGGTATCAGTGAAAACGCTTTCAAGCTCAGATTTGCAAATCACCTTGAATCATTTAATGCAACCAGATATAGAAATGATACAGAACTTTCCAAAGAGATCTGGAAACACAAAGACGCAGGTAACATGCCTATAATTAAGTGGAACATAATTAAAAGATGCCAATCTTATAATCCATCTACAAAAAGGTGTAACCTTTGCATCAGTGAAAAATATTTTATTATGAATTTTGATAGTGGTTTACTACTTAATAAAAAAAGTGAATTGGTTTCTGCTTGTAGACATAGGAAAAAATTTTTACTTTCTAACTTTGATACCGGCGATTAGCAAATATCGGATCACGTACACTTGACGTAAGATGCCGTTGCAACGCTAAATTTGTATTTTTTATAACGGTTTTTATTTTATAATTGAATAATATGGCTAATGATTGCCGAATGGCATGAAACTTCAAGTTCCATTATAAAGTTGTATTTTCTCATTTAAAATATTTTAATATTATATATATATATATATATATATATATATATATATATATATATATATATATATATATATATATATATATATATATATATATATATATATATATATATATATATATATATATATATATATATATATATATATATATATATATATATATATATTGGTTTCGCTTATTTAGTAAAGGCAAAGGGGATAAAATTATATGATATTTTTCCATCAAGCATAAATTGCATGACTTACCGCCAGGTTTAAACGGTTCAGCCTGGTCTAAAATTTTCCACGAAAGGACAGGATTTAAACCTTTTTTTTTTTTTTACACTCCACACAAATTTAGAAAGTTCGGTAGAGTTACATAACGAACGGAATTATTGTGCTTTTTTGATATATAACATTGATATATGACATTGATATATAATGGGATGTCACCTGCTTTTCTATATGGCTAATGAGAATTAACATATATATATATATATATATATATATATATATATATATATATATATATATATATATATATATATATATATATATATATATATATATATATATATATATATATATATATATATATATATATATATAAATCACTTTTGGTGGAATTGACAATAAAATTAAAAATAATATATTGGCCTTTAATGAAACATGAATCTCAAAACACGTTTAAGTTTAAAAAAATGTAATTAAAAAAAAAATCTTATTAGACATTAATCTGCTTCGATAATTCAATATAATAGTATTACAAGTTTTACATTTTTGCTTCCCAAAAGTGAAATTTCCGCGTTAGCTTTGAGCTAGTTATCATTGCCGTTTAAAAAGTGTGTTAAAAAGAAAAAAGTGTAGTTAGACTTAGTAATTAAATCAACGTTGTTAATATAACAACAATATTTTGCGTTTATTTGATTTAATATTTATCTTAACGTTACTTTCCATTGGAACACGGAGTCGTATTACAACAACGGGAGTGACGAATCGGGTATAAGAAGTTTAATAATTATGTATTACTAAATATATATATATATATATATATATATATATATATATATATATATATATATATATATATATATATATATATATATATATATGAAGACTACAGGGGAAAAAAGGTTCATGTCACATATTTCCACTTTTGAAATAAATCAAATTTTGTCTTTGAAAGTCGCTATGTTTGTACTTGTTTTATTTTCTTTGGATGTTTCTGTAGCATTACATAGACCTTTTTGGGTTTGGATTTTACTATTTTGCTAAGCTTCAGGCTTAATTTTAGTAGGGACATAACTCAAATAATTGGAAAATGTGACATGTGCTCTTATTCTCCTGTGGTCTTTATATGTATATATATGTATATTTGTGTGTGTGTATATATATATATATATATATATATATATGTATATACACATATATATATATATATATATATATATATATATATATATATATATATATATATATATATATATATATCAATATTGCAGATATTATATTTCTGGTAAATATATTGTTTTTTGTTATTGTTGTTGTTGTGGTTATATATATATTATTTATATATATATTATATATTTATATTATATATATATATATATGTATACATAAATATATATATATGTATATATATATATATATATATATATATATATATATATATATATATATATATATATATATATATATATATATATATATATATATATATAGTTATATATATATATAGTTATATATATATATATATATATATATATATATATATATATATATATATATATATATATATATATATATATATATATATATATATATATATATATATATATATATATATATAGTTATACATATACATACATATTTTATATATGCGCACACATGTATATTTGTATATGTATATATATAGGGTGACCAGATGTACTCTTTTTTAGTGTATTTTACTCTTTTTGAAATAAAATCTTTTATACTCTTTTTCTGAAAACCACTTAGTATACTCTTTTTTTTTATATAATAATAAAAAAATTTTGCTTTTTGAAATGGGTTATTTAGGAATTTGACATTAGCAAAAATTGTCATAAAATGAGTTAAAATTCTTATTTTTAAAAATCGACTATAAAAAACAATAGAAAGTTAGTTGAAATTGATAACTGCAGATCTTTTTAAACAGGTGCATGGTTGAGGAGGTGATTTTATTCACTGAAATTATTTATGAATTATAGTGTCTTGATTCTGACATTTCTTTTGACTAGATTATTACAAGAGTATAAACAAATTTAAGTTTGATGAATCTATATCTCAGCCATGAGATTTTAATGGTTGTTTTTTAACATTTAACATTTTTTAACATTTAACATTTTAATGGTTGTTTTTTGTTTAACACAAATCTAAACTTGTGAACATGCTGTAATCAAGTTGGTTTATTTTCTTAATGTATTTTTTTGATATTATTACCTATTCCTCTTATAAGTTATAATGAGAGTTTTGACTCTTATTGTTTCATTAAAACTGGTTTAAATAACATCCTAAAAGGCTGGATCTGTTTCTATAATTTTTAGATGGGATACCTTTTTTAATATGTAAACAATACCAATGTAGTAGCTTCAGCAGCTGGAAATTCTTGTTACATTTGTATTTACTGTAAAATTAACTAATGCAGGATGTAAATATTTCTTTATCTTTGTCAATATTGGATTGAGGAAAAATGCCTTTTGAAATATACTACAGTTGAGAGTGTAGTAATGAAAGTAAAATTATCACTAAACAATCTGGCAATTGCATACTGCATTCAATTTCCCCTTGTTCATCAGAAGAAAGTGACAGTATTTTGAGATAGTAAACATTATTTTCTAAGGTTTTGCTACATTTTCCCCATAAAAGTCATTGTAAAACTTGGCCATTAGGCCCCATAGCCAATAAAATCTTCAAATGACACTTTCTTTATTTCCCAGAAATTTTTAAGAAACTCTTAGTCAGATCAATTACTTCATCAGTTTTATAATATCTCTCTACTTTTCTTAGTTTTCTCTCTATATAATTCCAAAACTATGGTCATTATGCATAAATGAATGTCCCCTAACAAGAAATACATAATTTATTTTGTCAAATCTTTTAGTTTTACAAAGAGCCATTGTAAACATAGTCAAATGTATAGAGATATAACTATTTTCATATAACAGATTAAAAAAAAAAAAAAAAGGAATCAGTTAAAAAATGATTGTGCAAAAAGTGACTGATAAAGCTGATGCCAATTAATATGTACATCACTAATTTATACATATATGAACTGCTAACTGCAGAAAAGTAACTAGTCTTCAAAACTAACAAATTCCCCTTTTAGCACAAATCACTTCAAAATGGGTTAACGCATCATGTAATGCTACAAGGGAGTATCTGTCAAAACATCCAGGGCTTGTTGTAAATAATAGTTCTAAAGTACTGTTTACTGTTAAAATAAAGTAAACTTTCACAACTGTTCACCCCCTGAGAATTACCGAAAAGTTTTATTACTTACTACCAGTCAGCCTAAGAACCACTAGATTGAGTTTTAGAGCTCTACCCTACAGAAACTAATCTAATAGTATCTATTAAAAAATATCAGAAAGAGTTATATAGCCACTATCAAAGAGGCACAAGCAAAAATCCATGTTGAAAGGATAAGTAGAAAGTAATGTAACACAGGTTTAAATCTACAATAGCCTATTATGTAAAGAAGGGGTGCAAGAATAGTCAATTTAAATTTTTCACTTGCCTAGGAGACTTTTTACAAGAGATGCTAACATCTTCCCAAGTATTTTTATCACTTTTTCTAATCTCTGTCTAAGTTTATGGCTCCTTTTCTTGTTTCATTAGAGTCATACCTCTTATCCATCTGATCATCATCTTCACTTTTAGCAAATGCTACACCATATAAATAATAAATTTTATAAACAAATAAATAAATAGAAAACATATTTGTTTGCTATTTGTTAATTTTATAAATTAATACAAACTGAATGCACACCAGGTGCACTACCTACTTTTACATACCGTTTTGGATGAAGTTGACAAAACTTTTTATGTTATTTCATTTATCAAAATTAATAAAATGAATTTGCATTGTATTCAATAACTTAAAATAAAGATTGCATCATCATAAAATGAAGTAATCTAAGCCACTATTTTTTTAACCCAACTTAAAAACAATTAATTTTTAATTTATTTTTAAATTCCTTTTTTGAAAAAGAATAATTAAACAAATTTTTACATTAAAATGTTCATCAGTTTCAAAGATATTGACTATATAACAAATTCAAAATGGCCAATTCTGAATTTCAGAATCCTATTATGATAGAAAGTTTAAGTTCAGATATCTCAGCAGCTACAATACACCCCAAAATTATTTTGTCTGTATTTCTTCTTATATTGAAGATACATTCCTAAAAGTTTCAAGTGTTGAATTTACTGGACACCCGGTCAATTTTCAGTTTTTAAATGGACCTAATTTTACCATTTTAAGGCTGGAGGCTTTTTTTGGAGGGTATAACTTCTCTAATTTTGAATCTAATGTTACAAAACTTATCATAATCGTAAATGATGACTACCACCTATATTCTCACAAAATAACATAATTTTCACATTTGCTTGTGTATTCTGCCTTCATTTGCTTTAAAAATATTGAAATTATTTCTATTGAATTTTTGAATTTTAGAATGCTTCAAGATAATGCAGACCTTTGTGTAAGGCGTGCAGTCGCATGCCTTATATGACCACGCATATAGTTCTTTGTTTTGACAACTTGACCACGGCTATTTGCAAGTTTTGATAATTAGTGCATTTAAAAAATGCCTTCACACACACACCCACTCCCACTTTTTTTTTAGAAATTTTAGATTAGATTATTGTAATTACTTTAATATCTTATATTTACGATTTCTTTTTTCAGTAACAATATTTGATGCAAGCCAAGGAACAAAACAGATGTGTCTGAAATTTTTTTAAATCTATTTGTAAAAAAATATTTCTGTATTTGTAATGTAACAAATTTTTTTAAGTAATATAAAGACATAAATGCTAATAAAATTTTTAAACATTTTATTTTGTATTACATTCCGTATTACATTGAAAATTAGACAAACTTAAGGAAACAATTTCAACTAAGCTTCCAATTGTGTTTAATATCTTTTTAAAATAAAGGATGCGATTTTTAAATTAATTCCTTTAATAATTACAATTAACCTGCTACAAAATTTCCCAAATATTTAAAGAAATGAGTACAAAAGCTATCAAAAAGTCATTACAAACTGTTTTATTATGGAAATATAATTTCCTTGGTGATGAAGTCATAAATGATAACGGTGTTGACACTAAGAAGATATGGTGTAAAATATATTCTAAACATGAAAGTGACACTGGCGTGAAGATATGGTGTAAAATATGTTCTAAGCATGAAAATATAAATCTAGGCAAATCTTCTATATTTGGGTGTGCTAAAAAATCTATTAACACTTTTACAAAAGAAACTAATTTTGTAACACATCAGGTATAATTTATTGATATATATTTAATTATATAGAATATAAGAATATAAAATACAAGAGATTTGTAATGTTATTTATATATTTAAGACTTTATAAATCTAAAACATATACCTTGAAATGTTGTTATTTGTTTTGTTTATAATCTAGTTTAAGAGACATTTGTCAACAGTATCACATAAAGAAGCGGCGTGATTAGAAGAACTTGTTTAATCTCCTTTGAAGTGACCAAAAACTAATATCATTTGGTCATCAATAAGCAAAGATATCACTGAAGCCTATTTAAAGTTGGCTTTTGAATTGGGTTTACATCCAGCTTTTTTTTTTTTTTTTTTTTCAATTCACCTCCCCAAGGCCGAGAAGGCCACTACAGATGAGGAGGCTACTTGTGGTTATAACCCTTTCTCAACTCTTTAACTCCAAAACACAAACCTTGATGAACAAGGCCACTGCGCGGAGAAACAAGTTGAGTGCGGTACTACCAGGGACGTGGCGGGAATCGAATTCGGAACCTCTCGCTTATGAAGCGAGCGCTCTACCACTACACTACTACCGCATATGTAGCTATGCTGCATAGTAATTTTTAAGTTTTTGTTAAGGTTCAATGTGACAAATACATTATATTTTAGCTGTGTATCACTTTCTGAAAATAAAGTTACTGCATTTCAATAACATTAATTTTTAATTTTCTCTATTTTTTTTTAGTCAGAAAGTTTATACATTGCATTGCTCAGACAATAACAGAAAAAATAGCAGCTATTATTGTTAAGGAGTCATTTTTGTCTTTCCTTTCAGATGGTAGTCAAGCACCAAAAAAGAGGCAGTGATAAAAAAGCAATACTAATTGTCCATGTTATTCTTTTGTTGCACTATGCAATATAGCTGATTTCGGAGGGGGAAATGCTAATTCCTTAAAATTAGCATTAGACTGTTTTTATCGAAAACAGTATTACAAAATATAAAATTCTCTTATCAATTAATGATTACTGTACAAAATTGATTTCTGCAACAGCTGATGGAGTAAATGTCAATATGTGGACTTATACTGGAGCGTCAACTCAGTTAAAACAAACTCGCCCTTGGTTAATTAATATCTACTGTGTTAATCACCAACTAGACCTTGCCACTAAAGATGCTATAAAGCAATTTAAAGAATTTATGCAATGTGATCACTTTTATACAACTCTATTCTACCTTTTGAGAAACCCTGGTAAACTTAAGGAGTCCTGTAAACATGCTGCTGCTGCCTTGTCAATTCAGTATTATACACTTAGTAAAATTACAGGAACTTGATTTACTGCGCTTTGTCAAAAGGATTTTACAAAGCTATTACATAATTGGCTGTCATATTTAGTTGCCCGACCAAATGGTCTTGTAAGCAAACAAGGATATCGAGCTGAAACAAGAGCGGAAATCTATCGGGTTCAGATGAAAACGAAGGACTGCTTAAAAAATTTACTAACTATGTTCTTATGCAAAATTGGTGCATACGTTAATTTGGTTGATGCAATGAATAATTTTTGAAAAAAATGTTTTGCTGGCGCACAAAGTATACCCCAACATTGTCTAAACAATAACTCCTTTGACGACACTAATATCAGAGGGAGCTGATAAAGCATTTTGTAGTTCAACAAGAAAATTTGTAATAAAAGAAAAACATGGCGTTGTTTCCATTGATCTGGTTATTTAATGGCAAACCACAAAAAGAAAAAAAGAAAAAACAAGAAATACCTTGACATCAAGCTTGATGGTGTGATTCACCCTATACATGAGGATGTTAAAAGAGAGTTACAGATTCGTAAAGATCTTAAAAGAGAGTTACAGCTTCGTAAAGTTTGCTGGAAATATTACAAGATGCTATAAATAAATATTTATTAAAAAACAGAAGACTAAAATTTCCAATTAAATCAGAACTTAACATTGCTGCAAATCATGCAAAAAATATAAATGATGCTCCTATAACCATTCAGTTTGACATCAGTATGTCTGAATATGAACTATCGGGTTCAGATGAAGACAAAAAAGATGCTAGCGAAAATGATGATAGCTCAAATGGTGTTAAAGAACATGGTGAAATGCAATTAGCAATTCATAAACTCTTGGCGTTAGATGAACAAGTAGAAGAATTTAGTGATGATGATAGTTGTTCTACTGATAGTAGTGAATGTAGCTAAATAATTTAGATTTCTTTATTTGTATTTATGACTTTTTATTACTTTACAAAATTTGTTTCATTACAAATACATAAATATTTTTTACAAATAGATTTAAAAACACATCTGTTTCGCTCCTTACCTTGCATCGAATATTGTTGCTGAAAAAAGAACTGTAAATATAAGAAATTAAA
Source organism: Hydra vulgaris (assembly GCF_038396675.1). Classification (NCBI taxonomy): domain Eukaryota; kingdom Metazoa; phylum Cnidaria; class Hydrozoa; order Anthoathecata; family Hydridae; genus Hydra; species Hydra vulgaris. The sequence continues at coordinate 78,489,911 of NC_088931.1, forward strand.
ATAATTACAATAAGCTTTAAATAACCGCATCTGCAAACCATTTTTTATCTGATTACATCTGATATAACTACAATTTATGTTAAACAAACTAACTCAGCAAAATGCTTTATTAAGCAACAAACTTAAGAATAAATTAATGTTACAAATTTTATTAATTAAATATTACTAATTTTTTGAACTCTTTTTTAATATTGTGTATTTCAGAAAAGTTTTTAAAATGTGCAAAACTTCTGATAATTTACCAGTTAACCAGTAATAGATTATTTTGTTACCAAATTACAGATAATTAAAAAGTTCAATAATTTTGCAATCCCTATTTGCATTCATTTTAATAAAACAATACTTTTTTTTTTTTTAATTTAAAATATTGGTTTGTTTTATCAATTAATAATTTTATTAATATTTTCAATTATTTGTTTCACTGGTTATGAGTATGAAATTTTGTTATTAATTTTTTTTTTCAGTCCCCAATAAATATTATATATATTATTAGTTGAAAATGAAGGTGCTGGGTTTAGTATTTCATTTTATTTGTTTTATTTCAGGTATGCTTTTATTATCTTACATATTAAATATGTATTAAATATTACTGTTGGAAATATTTTAAACTAAAAAGTTTATAATTACTTCTATGTTTAATATGTTAATATATAATAAATTTGTAATAAATTTATGTTTATATAGTATTTTGAGTCTAATACTAATTTAAATTTATATTTAAATTATTATTTTGAGTCTCACACATTTTGAAAAAAAGTTTTGTCTTTAAGGGATCACAAAGTACCGAGACAAGTTGTGTTTATTTTAAAGAGAATGATTAAAAAAATGTTTGGGCAGAATTTTTTTAAGTAAAACAAAATAATGTATACCAACAAAAACAAACTTTGTTGTTTTACTTGAAGCCCCCCATCTCAACAGTAGCAATTCTCTCTAAGTCTTTAAAATATACGCCACAATCTACAAACTTTATAATTTATTCAAGCGCATTTAATTCCAAAAGTTTTAGTAAATGACATCAATAATAAAAATAATAAAATTAAGATTTTTATATTACACTCTTAAATAAAATAAGTATATAAGAAAGGCGTTGATCACCTCATTATATATTCTGAATCTTTTTTTCTTTTTATGTAAATAATGTGAACTTTTTTTAGTTTATCTAAGTTGTTTATTGCTATGAAGTTTTTGTTCTCCTATCAAAATGACATTTTACAAAATTTTTAATTTTTAATTAATAAATAATTTTGTTAAACGACATCATTTATTAGAGATAATAGCCGAATTCTTTAATTTATAGTTAGAAAATACTAATAAGTATGTCAATTAGCTGAAAATTGATAAATTTTTATGATTTGCATATAAATATTAAGGTAATTTTTTATTTTACATTTGGATCTTGATAACTAAACGATTAAAATGTCGGCAACTCCATACCAATTCGAACATCTTAAAAAAAAGTCAAAAACAACCTGTATGGATAGAAGAGACAAAATAGATGACATTCGTATCAACTATAAAAATTTGAATTTTGATATTGTTAAAATGTCAAGGTTAAGCCATTTAAGTGTTGGCGCTAAAGCCGTTTAAGTGTTGGTGTTGAAATAAAGGAAATAAATATTGCCTCAGGTATTACCAATTAAGTAACATTCTTTAAAATATAAACTGATGTTCGCAGTATTAATAATAGTTATAATAACAAACAGTAACTTTTTTGTACATAATAGCTATGTAAAGTAAAAAAAAGTTGTTTTTCTTAAAGATCATTAATGTATAACTTCTTAAAGATCATTAATGCATAGTTGAAGAGGCATGGAAGTACATTGAAGGGTTTAAGTTTTAAAATTAAAAAAAAACTGCTATTATCATAGCTGCAAACTTTAAAAAATGTTATTTGCACTAACATCTTTGTTTAATGATATAAATAAATATACATACATACATATATAGGAAATATGTATATTTACAGCCAGGGGCTATTTTAGACTATTTTCAACAGTGCCAATCATATTTGGGCGCTGCCCAAATTCAAACTTAAGGACCTTTTTATTTTTACTTGAAAATGGATTGCTTTCTTTGTCTTTATAACTAAATAACATGTTTTTGTTTTGTTTTGTTCTTGATTACAATATTTGTTAAAAAATAAGATAAATTTTTTTAGAAAATTAAAAGTTAAACCGCGTACCAAAAAAAATACCAAATATAAAGTAATAAGTAAAATACCAAATAACAAATAGTAAGCAATTAGTTAAAAATACCAAGAATGCAAAGAATCTGTAACAAGATTGGACATATTATCGCTCAAAACCGCTAAAAAACACTGCTTTAAAAATGTGTTTATAAAAACCTATAAATAAAAACCGAAAAATAAAAAGTATAAAAAACAAATACAGTTATAATATTAAAACATGAAAAAAAATATAAAATTATACAATTAAATATAAAATTAATGAATGAATATATAATAACTAAAAAATAAATAGTGCCCATACATTATTAAATATTTCTCATAAAAAAAGGGCTGCTACTAAAACATTGCTACCTACATTTGATGTAAACATTACCAATTACATTGTATCATCAGATAGTGATTTGTACTGAAATCGCAGAACTTATGACTGACACGAAGCACCAAAAATTTAATGCGGAAATTCAACGTCAACAAATGCAAAGAAAGTGTTTCTAACTTTTTAACAGTCTCTTTAAATGATGTGAAAGACAATGGTTTTGTTCAATCAGCATCAAGTGAGTTTTATTAGTGAAAACACAAAAAAATGTAGCGGTATAAAATACAATGATTGCCATTGATTAGTTTTCGAGAAAGAGTTTACGAAAATTTTGTCGCTGTAGGTGCTCTAGTTGACATCGAGGAAGTTCAAAATAATAGATACATTTAAAAATAAATTGTCTGAATATTTTCAAAATATTCTGACAATTTATTTTAGAAGATCTTACTCTACAGATGTTAATGCTTTCATGCAATCATTTCCATTGAAATGACCACCATGGAAAGGCTGGATGGGAATGTGAAGTGACGAGGGCCATTCCTTGGCTTTGGGCTAAAGATTACAAAGAGTTTTGATCAAGTGATTTACCACACCAAGTTGCAATTGAAACTCCATGGGTTGGATAGCCTCAAGGACAAGCTTGTCATCTGGAAAACCGAGTATTGGCAAGTGAACAACATTTTTGAAGTCCTTTGATTTTCTCAAATCTCCTCCTGCTCTGATGAATTTGGAGTGTTGTCTTCTGATCTCACCAAAAGTTCTCAGGTGGCCATAGTTTTAGAGATTTAGTGATGAGGCATCACACCAACAACATGGATGCTTGCTGCTGTGAGACTGTATTCCACATAAAATGTTTGCCAGCTTGAGATTGCAAGAAATGATAAGAGAATCTTTCTGAAATTCTTCTTGAACTTGAATGAGATTCAAAATAGCCTTCACATTATGGTAGCTCTCTGAAGTGTTTTGTGTAAGTGCTATCAGGATTTGTTGCTTTACTTGTTGCTTTGGTTGAGGGTTGAGACATCAGTTTATTAGTTTTCTGAACTAGGCTGTTTGGTGGCATTTCATCCTTCTCCAAATCAATGTGAGTGAAGCTTGCTTTCAGAATGGAGGCTCCTCCATCAATTCCCAACTTCAAAATGGCAGATTCTGTTAATTTTCGAGCTGATTTAAGGCTTTACTGAGACTACTGAGACTTTGGCAATGAACCACCTGACATGATTCCTTATTTTCTGCCAGAGTTATGCTGCTGACAATAAACTGATCATGAAGCTTTTGGGCAGCTTGAGCAAACTTTAGAGGGACACTTGGCTCCACCAATATTACAGGACTAATTTGATTCAGGGCTGAGTCAAGTTTTCGCATTCCATTGTTGGACAGTCCAGTATTCTGCTGTATTTGAACCATATTTTCTGTTGTAAGAGGTTCTTTAAAGAGTTGCTGAGCTGATGATGGACCTAAACAAAAAAAAATAGAAAGTTCAAAATCAATCAAGTGATTAAACTAGATAAAGATTTGAGAATTTAATTTAGAACAAAATATAATAAGAATATTTTTTAAGTAAATTAAATTAAAATTAATTAAGAATATTGATGGAGCATTTTTAATTTATTTTAATTTTGCATCTCTCTATTTAGCCCTATTAAAATATTTGATTGACAAGTTCAAATGTTTTTTAAATTAAATTAACAATATAAAATCAACACACCATACCTCTTCTCATAGACAACATCTTTCCACTTGGCTGACTAAGGCTGATGGTTCCATTTGGAGAGGCACTTTTAGAAGCCAAAGCTGCTGATGCAACTTGCTCTGCTCCTAGGGGATCTGCAGTTGCAATTTTCCTCAGATTTTCATGGCAAGTTCCTAAAGTGCAGTTGTGAGGAAGCCCACGTCCAATAATTGACAAGCACTTTATACAACATTTTTCAGCACTTTGAGAAGCCTGCTGTGGGAGTTTGGGCTCTGAGACTTGGAATTTGCTGAATAGATAGCAATTTGCAGAGTAAACACTCATAAACATTAGAAAAACGAGTTGCAGGTTTGATTAAAATTGTCTTAAAGTGGTAAAGTTTTGGCACAATGTTTGTTTTACCATCGCAAAGCTTTCCAATCTGAGATCGGCATTATATACAAGTTGCTGAAGACACTCTCTCATCATTGAAATTGAGATCTTTCTGGATTTGTTAAAGGATTTTTGATTTGTAGTTTTCGGTCAGCTCTTGGTCACCTTTTTTCATGCAAATGACACAAACAGATTTTCTGCATTCTTCATGGGTCTTTGCACCCCAAATCTATAAAAACTGCGAGATATTCTTTAATCCAATGGCCTTTTTCCATAAATCTGCAGTAATTGGATCCAAAGGTAGTTTAAAGAAGGATATATGAGAAATGAATGCTTTTTTTGCCTTTTTATAGGGTTTACACTTTACCAATTTACAGACAGCTTTTTATTAATTAAAGCAATAATGTTTTATGGCAATAATTCAAGACAGATGGCAATTAAAATTGTTGCTGTTTTTAAGCGGGCGTTAAAAAAATATTATATTTTTTAACGCGCACCTAAAAACAACAACAATTTATTTGGCAAGTATTTTACATTTCTCTTGTCAAAAAACTAGCAAAATTCACGATGAAAGGTTTTTTGTTAAACAATTTCAATTTCAAAATTGGCTAGATAATACTACATTTTTTTTGCAATCTTTAACAGTAATTATTTAACTTTAAAAGTAGAATAAAATGAGCAATACATATAGAATAAATTTTATTAAATATATCTTGCTTGATTAAATAAGTATTTCAAGAATATATGTAAGCTGATGAAAAGTTTAGCAAATAATTGGTCATCCATATAGGTTGTCCTAACCAACATTTTAAGGAATTTTTTTTACATTAGTGTCCTCGTACTTTTGTAATTGACCCCCCGCCCTCCATCTCATATACGCTCTTTGCAGATCTCCTCTCCCCCACCCAAGCGTACATACTTTATGAACAATCCCTAAATGCTGTTAATTAAACTTTTATAAGGTTAAAAAATACAAAATAATTTTTTTAACTGAACCTTAATACAGATAATAATAATTTAATAACAATAAATATAACACAAAATTAATTTATATATTAAACAAGCTTAAAATGCCTGAAATATTTTATTAATATTTTTAATGCGAACTTCGTAAAAAAACAAAAAAATAATAATTTAAAATAACTAAAAAAATTCTATAGTAATTTATGCTTAAAAAACAACAACTTATATAATGACAAGAACAAGTTCTTTAATAATCTATAATGGAAAAAAAAATCTATAATTTGCTAACAAAAAATTATTAAGATTACTTATCAAAATTCTACAATGACGTCATTTACTAAAACTCTTTGGAATTAAATGCGCTTGAATAAATTATAAAGTCTGTAGATTGTGGCATATGTTTTAAAGACTTTGAGAGAATTGCTACTGTGGAGACGGCGAGCTTCAAATAAAACAACAAAGTTTGTTTTTGTTGGTATACAATTATTATTTTGTTTTTTCTGCCCAAACATTTTATTTAATCATTCTCTTTAAAATAAACACAACTTGTCTTGGCACTTTGGGATTCCTTTAAGCTCTTTTGTTATATGTTTGAAAATTTTTCTTTCTTATCGAACAAGGTTCTTTAAGATTTAAACTACGTAATTTGTCTTTCTTACTTAATTTTTATTTATTGTGGCTGACAAGTGGGTAATTCCATGTAAAATGTCCCAGAAATTTTTAAAAATATCACCCTATATCTCAGATTTTGCTAATTTTTATGCAGTTGCGAGTACTTAATAAAATAAGAGTTCCTTGAAAATTTTAGCCTCTGGCTCCAAGTAGATCCTGAAATATGACCATTTTACTTATAGCAGATACTGGCCAGCCCAATTTAAATAAATTTAGTAATAATTTAATTTTTTTATATACCTGATTTTGATGCTCAAGAAACCCATGTGGCCTTGATAATATCGAAAAAAAAAGTATTACACATCATTCTATATTCATTGGTCTTTCAAAAAATATAAAGATTTTGATCTGCAAATATATGGATTTCTATATATGGATAACGGAGCACTGTCCCCACTTTTTTGTAGCGGAGTATAGTAATTGATTATTCACTACCTATAGTGGAGTATAGTAATTGATTATTACCTACACAGACTAGCTGGAACTCTGAAACTTTTGGCATTTCTGTGGTGCCAATAATTGTGCATGTTAAAATTGTTTTCAGGGTCCAAGACACCAGGGGTGGGGGCTGGGTTATGGACCCACTTTTTTGTAGCGGAATCTTGTGATAGATTTTTCATTACTTTCTAGACAAACTGGAGCTCTGAAACTTTCTCAAAAATTTTTTTTTTTTTATATTTATAAAAAAATATATATAACTTTGAAAATATTGTCTTTTTTTTCTTTTGTTAATATGTTTTAAGAAAGTACATATATTTATATGATTTTTGATTTGCATTGACATGGATTAAAAACAGTTATCCATCTAAAATAATGATTTTAACAGAATTTTACATTGTATAATTAAAAACTTTTTGAATTGAATAGAAAACAGACAGAGAAACATTGAACTGTCAACAACAATTGAAGAATACAAATTGATGTTATCAAAGGTAAAAAACAAGTTAACAACTATTCCTACATTACAAAACGTCAAGCAAGATACCTAAGGCAACAAAAAAAAAAAATTTGGCGAAAGACTGCTGTACTGTCTTAGGTGATTTTGCAGAAAACTACACATTTGTAATTCAAGATAAAATCCAAAGTTAATATTGGTGCCAAAGTCAATGCATGTTACAATCTGTTGCCCTCTATTTATTAAACGAAAATGACCAGCTTAAAGAAAAATCATTTTGCTTCATATCAAAAGATAATGAGCATGACATTGGTTTTGTGTATGAAGTTCAGACACAAATAGTTGGTTATTTAAAGAATATCATCCTAATATTTCAAAGATTATTTATTTTTTAGATGGTTGTGCTGCACAGTATAAAAATCACAAAAACCTTTTTAATATCTGTCTCCATAAAGATGATTTTGATATTGGTGCAGATTAGACATTTTTGCTACAAGTTATAGTGAGTCACTATATGATGGTATTGGTGGCACTGTAAAACAATTAACTGCAAATGCAAGTCTATAAAGCCCTATAAATGACCAGATATTGAATTGTAATAAAATGCTCAACTGCTGTACAAAAAATATTAAAGGGATTATTTTTTTCAAAATTGAAAAAGAAAGACTGACAGAATTATGCACCACTTTGGAAAAATATTTTCACCTTAGTAGAACAACTCCTGGAATTAGGAGCTATCATCAATTTAACCCATAGTTTATAGATACTATTAGCTTTAAACGAACAAGTGAAGATTTCAACATAACAGGGGTGTTTTCTTTTTGTGATACTTAAAGCATTTACCCTAATCAGCAAAATAACATCAATAAATTGAAAATTAACATTAATACATTGAATTTGGTGAATTTGTTCTGTGTAAATATGGCGTTTCATTGGATTGGTATGATAAATGAAATTGACAGTATTGAGCAAGATATTATGGTAACGTTTATGCACCCGCCAGGTCCTTTTAACTTTTCTGACCATCTAGACCAGATGAGTGTAGGTTTTTAATTACCAACATAATTTGTACCATTAATGCACCTGTTACAACAACTGGACGTATGTATACTTTGACTGTTGATGCATCTCAGCAAATCCTAACACAATCTTGACACTTTATATTTTTGTATTTTATTTTGTAAATAATTAAATAAAACAGAAAAAGTACAAACCAAAAAAATTTTTGAAAACAATATTTTCAAAGTTATCTTTACATTATTAAAAAGGCATTTGAAAAAAAAAAAAGTTTAGAAAATAAGTGCGACATGGCCCCTCTGGTTGTCTGCACTGGAAACAATTTTAACATGCATTCATTAGGACTACACAAATGCTGAAATTTTTAGATTCCCAGTTTATCTGGAAGGTAGGAAAAATTCTATCACAAGATTCCACTACTAAAAATTGGGGCACTTGTCCCAGTCCCCCTAATGTCTTGGGATCTTAAAAGCAATTTTAACATGCATATTCATTGTTACTACAAAAATGTTAAAATTTTCAGAGCTGCACCTAGACTGGAAGGTAGTGAAAAATCAATTGCAATATTCTGCTAATATGGAAATCTATATACTTGCAAATCAAAATCTTTACATTTTTTGAAAGATCAATCATGTGAAAGGTTTTTTTTTTTTGATATCATCAAGGTCACATGGGTTTCTTGAGCATTAAAAACAGGTAGAGTAAAGTGGGGTAATTTCGCCACTTTAGAAATTTCACCACCAGTTGGTGTATATCTGCTTTTATAACTATAACTTTCCTCAGGAATAAGATTTTTTACAATTGTAATTTCTATTATAAGAAAAACAAATTTCTTATCAAATTATGTAAAAATAAATCTTCTTTTTGTGAAAACTTGAAAAGTAAATGAATTGACAAAAATAATCTATAAAAAAACAGGAAATATAAAATTCTCATAAAAATCAAATTATGTATTTCCATTCAAAATTTAAGTCTAAAATATTGGAAATTTTTCAAAGAATCTTTGTTTTGTTTTTTTCTTTCTAATTTTGAGTTATTACGGAAATACTAAATGGGGGAATTTTGCCACCTATTTATATTAAATTGAAATGCGCTTCAATTGGGTAATTGATATTATTTCCCTTCCTCTTGTTTTAGTAATTAATTTATCAGGTCATGTTGGTCTTATGCACTTTTGATTAGATAATTTAATTAATATGTCTAATTAAAATAATTTAGGAAAACAATTAATAAATAATGTAAAAAAATAATTAATATGCGCTTTGATTGGATAAATAATATCATCTCTATCTTCTTGTTTTGATAATTAATACAGGTACTTAATTTACAGGTACTTAATTTTTATTATTGGGTTTGTCACCCCCAAAAATAGCCAGGTACAAATTTATAAGTAAAAAAGTCAAATATTTTAAATATAAGTCAAATATTTCAAATATAAGTTATGTGACTTGAAACCTTTAAATAAAGCTGGAATTTGAGGGGACAAGAGGGGCCTGGCCAGTATCTGCTAAAAGTAAAACAGTCATATTTCAGGATCTTCTTGGAGCCAGAGGCCAAAAATTTCAAAGAATTCTTATTTTACTTATCACTCTAAACTGGATAAAAATCTGAGATGTATGGTGACATGACCTGGTCATTTGATATGGAATTACCCAAGTCTTTTTGAAAAAAATTATAAACTGTTATTGAGAATTCCTTCATGAAAAATCAGTACAGGCCTTGTTTTAAAGCATGTGCAGAGCGATTTATGTACGCCTTAAGTGATTTTTCTTAAGCAGTAAGTGATTTTAGTTGACTTTTTATCATTTTTTCAATTTTATTATTTTTATCAATTTTTATCATTTTTATCAATTTTATCATTTTTATCAAATTTATCAATTTTATCATTTTTATCAAAATCATTTTATCAATTTTATCAATGACTTTTTATCATTTTTTTAACTTTTAATTTATTCTATAAGCGGTAAGATAAAAGAAGTAATTAATTTTTATAAGAATCTCATTAACTTTTGAATGACTTTTATGTAAAAATATTTGTTACAAAATTTGAATGACGATTATATTAGATATAAGCGCTATTTACGAATAAAAGAAACTCAAATAAAGTTAAAAATTTATTTTTATTTTGTTTTTATTTTATTGTAATGATTGATTTTTTCGCTTGAAAAATGCTTATACTTTAAACTTGAAGCGAAGATCATATATATATATATATATATATATATATATATATATATATATATATATATATATATATATATATATATATATGTATATATATATATATATATATATATATATATATATATATATATATATATATATATTATTGATTGGTTGTTTATGTATTATATATATATATATGTATATATATATATATATATATATATATATATATATATATGTATATATATATATGTATAAATATATATATATACATATATATATATATATATATATATATATATATATATATATATATATATATATATATATATATATATATATATATATATATTATTGATTGGTTGTTTATGTATTATATTATATCAAAATAATACAAAAACTCTCGAATGTAAAACAGTGCTCAATATTACTTTAATAGAGTGATAAATATTTAAATTTTGTTTAAATGAAAAACAACATTCATACTACTTAAAGTTTTGTGCCATACACAGCAATCATCAATTTTGTGCCATACACGGCACTCAAAGTTTTTATCATCATTTTGTGCCATACATGCCAATCAAAGTTAGTTATAGCTGTATGCAAAACATAAAATCTATAATTAGTTCACATAACCACAAGATTTTACACAGTGATACAAATTTGAATGCAAGAACTTGCAACTGCATTACAATGAATGCTTGCCCATTGAACAATCAGTGTTTATTAGGTAATATTGTTTATCAGACTACTGTAATTGGTGAAAATCTTAATCCTAAAGAAAAATAAAAAATACATTTCGGCATCAGCAAGACACCATTCAAACTTAGATACCCAAGTCATTTAAAATCTTTTAATGCTGTGAAATACACAAATGATACTGAACTTTCTAAGGAGATTTGGAGTTTAAAAGAAAAAAAACATAAAGCACACAATAAAGTGGAAAGTTATAAAACACTGTAAACCTATTAAAACAACATCCAAAATTTGTAACCTTTGCCTTCATGAGAAATTTAAAATTTTATATCACGAAGAAAACAACCTGCTCAATAAAAAAGATAAAATATTATCTAAGTGTAGACATTCCAACAAGTTTCTACTGTCCTCTTTTGATATTGGAGACTAAATAGATACATCTATTTAGTCTCCGTTAGAAAATATATATGTTAGAAATATGTTAGAAAACGTTCTACCATAATTCATTTGTAAAAGAATTTTTAAACAGTTTTTTCTAACGGTTTTTTTTTAGTTAATAGCTGATGATTGCCGTGTATGGCACGAAACTTAAAGTACTATTAATAATGTTGTTTTTCATTTAAACAAAATTTAAATATATATGTTTTAGACCACTTGTATAATTAGACATATTTACAATTTTTTTCCTATGTGATTTTTTTAAAGCGTACTTAAGTTTAGTAATATATAAGAAAATATGAAAGAATATATTATTTTGAATAAATAAACAAAATTGATGAGGAAACATGAGGGATTTGTTTGTTTGTTTATTAAAACAATGTGTCATAACAACTCCATCCAAAACAGGATATTTGAAGAATGCTGTTACAGAAATAAGAGAAACTGGCTCCCTTGAAGATAGAAAGAAAAGTGGTAGACCTCCTAAGCTAACAAAAGATGACAATAAATATTAAAAAACCCTATCTTTAAGAAATACAAAAAAAGCATCAGCTGAGCTGGCAAAAGGCATTAACACAGCAACTGGGGAAAATGTCAGTTCTTCTTTTATTCGACGGCACCTACTTAAATCACGATTGAGAGGGTGTGTTGCAATTCGAAAACCATTATTACGGTGTGGCAATAAAGAAAAACGACTAAAATATGCAAAACAACACAAAGATTGGGCCCAGGAAATGTTTAATCAGGGTCTGTACACCGACGAGTCCAAATTCGAAATTTTTGGAACGAAAGGACGCTAATATGTTTGAAGAAGAATTGAAGAAGCCAATCAGCCTGAGTGTTTAAACCCTACTATTAAACACAGAGGAGGCTCTTTACAAGTTTGGGGGTGTTTATCTTAATCTAGAGTAGGTGATTTGATCAAAATAGGGGGGCGACTCATGGAACGATATGTGGATATCCTAAGGCACCATGCTGTATCATCTGGAGTGAGACTAATAGGTCATAATTTTATTCTGCAGCAGGACAATGACTAAAAAAATTGTTCCTGAGTGGCAAAAAATTATTTAAATGAAATGGCAGAGGAAGGAGTACTGGAATTGATGACCTGGCCTCCCTAGAGTCCAGTTTTGAATATAATTAAGCATATTTTGGATTAACTGGACAGAAAGAAGGTCGAACATGCTCCCTGGAATGCTGAAGAATGTTTTGAAGTACTTCAAAGAGAATGGCACAACATACCCCAGGATTTTATAACTAACTTGTATGAATCTATTCCCCTGTAAATAATGGCTGGGATTGAGGCAAAAGGAAGACATAGTAAATATTAAGATTTTTTTATGTAGTTTGACATTAAAAAGTTTGTAATTGTTCCATATTTTGTGTGAAATACACGTGTAATAATAAGTTTATAATTTAGAACTACAATCTTAAATATTAGAGAAGAATTCTCTAGGATTTTTTGAAAAAATGTACATATATATATATATATATATATATATATATATATATATATATATATATATATATATATATATATATCATCAATTTCGTGCCATACACGGCACTCAAAGTTTTTATCATCATTTTGTGCCATACATGCCAATCAAAGTTAGTTATAGCTGTATGCAAAACATAAAATCTATAATTAGTTCACATAACCACAAGATTTTACACAGTGATACAAATTTGAATGCAAGAACTTGCAACTGCATTACAATGAATGCTTGCCCATTGAACAATCAGTGTTTATTAGGTAATATTGTTTATCAGACTACTGTAATTGGTGAAAATCTTAATCCTAAAGAAAAATAAAAAATACATTTCGGCATCAGCAAGACACCATTCAAACTTAGATACCCAAGTCATTTAAAATCTTTTAATGCTGTGAAATACACAAATGATGTATATATGATAGTTAGTTAGTATATGATAAGTGTTTATCATCAAACAGTCTTTAATATTGAGTTGATCCCCCTTTGTTCTTGATGATCTGAGCAACGCGCTAGGCATACCCTGAATAAATTCGGCAGCAAGTCGTTTTATGTTTGTTTTACGTTTTACGTTTGTTTTATGTTTGTTTTACGTTTTACGTTTGTTATGGTGCCATACTTGTATCAAACGTTCAGATCACATTTGTTAGTGGAGGGCATCTTTAAAACTTCACACTTTAGTTCGTTCCACAATTCCTCTATTCGGTTGAGGTCGGGTCTGTTCCCCAGCCAGTCCAAAACAACTATGCCAAGAGCATGAAGCAAGGCCATTACTGATTTTGCTGTATGGCATGGAGCGCCATCCTGCATAAATATTCCTCTCCCTTGTCCACATCATTCACTTATTTGTGGATAAAGTCGATCTTGGATGATATTTCCGTATTGATCTTGTCTCATAGTACCTTCAACAATATGAAGCCGTCCTGTACTGAACACAGATATGCAACTCCACACCATAACTTTGTCAGCATGTTTCACTTTTGAAACTGTACAGGCCAGGAAATCATGTTTAGTGCAACGTCTACAAATAAAGGATACTTGTTCCAGCAAGAAAACAACTTATCCGAAAAGCAGAACTTAATTAAAGCTCTGCTTTTCGGATGAGTTGTCGATCAAAATCTGTCGATAACAGAAAGTAATTCCCAGTTGGTCTGTAGGCCAAGTATCCTTGTTCCACAAGCCTCCTCCTTGTTGTTCTACTACTGATGTTGATATCATAGAGTTGCCATTATCTTGTCAGCTCAGCAGAGGATGATTTGCGACTCATCTTACATAAAGATATGAGTTGATGATCATCACGAGCCGTTGTCTTCCTCATTCGTTTACGGTTTTTTCTATTCGAACTCAGAATATCATCATCAAATTCAAGTCTTTGTTTAATTCTACTGACAGAAGCTGGTGAAATGCTTAGTTTTGTTGCAATATCCTTATTTTTGATTGAAGAACACTGGAGCTTTAATTTCACATTTTCTACCAAGCTGAGATTGGAAACTTTTCTCATTGTATCAATTAACTTACAATTATTACAATAAAACTAATCTAATTACAATAATCTAAAGAAACAATAAAACTGTATCATACATTTACACAAATAAAGATTGCATACTAATTAACATCACCGTTCACTCATCAAACACATTTCGTACAATACTTATATTTACAAAATTCATGAATTTATATATAATATTCAAATTGTCACTAAGTAAACAAAATGTCACGTAAACAAACAAAATGGCGTGTTGCATAGATGTTTATTTGAATTTCAAAACCTATACACTTGGTTTTGTCATTTTTAACATATTTAATACATTTTAGGAGGCTATTTGGTCTATACTTGCTGAAATAGACAGAAATTGTACAAATTTCTGATTCATTGTCCAGCGCTGTACTTTTTCGCCCAGCGCGATACTTTGTGGTCGTAATACTGAAACACGTTATTAACGAGCGCGATTATGCGCTCTTGACATCAAGTCTTCAAGAGCGATATTCAGAATTGGAAATTGGCTGCCATGGGGCCATTCATAGATTACGTATGCAAGTATGGGGAGGGAGTCACTCAGAAGCATACCAGTTTGTACAAGGAAAAAAGTGGACAATTTTTTGTTTGAATTTTTTTCATCTGAAGTCTGGGAAATCAGACAAAAAAGCTTTGGTTTTTTAGTTAATGCATTTGTTTATCTACCGGAAAAAATATGTTGCTGCAGCTTTGATATTAAATGAAAACAATGAAATATCGCTATTTACTAAAATAATTAATTTAAAATAAATAATAGTTAAAAATAATTAAAAAAAAGAATAAAATATTTTTATATTTTTATTTACAAAAGATGTGTGAAAAATTAAAAACAATAAAGCAAAAGAATCTTACGTTTTTATAAAATCTTGTAGATTAAAACTTTTGATTTTTCAAAATTCAATAAAGTTTTAATTTTTTAATTTAAATTTTCTATTCTCATTGAGACGAAATGTTTTGAATATAGTAAACATTCCATTCTATATGTTAGCAGTAATGACTTCATAGCTTTTTATTCATTGTTTGTACAAAACAGAAATTTATACTGAATGTACCATTTAATTATTATCATGTGAATAATATTTTATATACTTAATTATATATTTAATAAATATATACAGGGCTCGAATAAAGTGATAGCAAATTGTGATATCTGGAAATGTTTCGGGTCTTTAAATTTTTAGCTTTTAAAAACTGTAAAACTGTTTTGATCACTAAACTCAATAGCTGTTATTCAATAAAAAGTATTTATGTTGATCTTGAATTATGATATAAATCTTATTGTAAAACCATATTATTACTATTATTTTTATTATTATTAAAGATTATGATTTAAATTTTAATATTTTAATTCATTTTATAAAATATCAGATAAAACTAGAAAAATAAAGCACAGTAAAACATGATATAATTATAAAAAAGCAACTGCTTATCGCTGCTTAACAGTCTAAAGGAATTTAGCTGTGATCAAATATTTTAAATAAAAGAAATTATTAAATGCAATACAAAATAATTTTATATCTTATTTAAATTTTATTCAACATTTTCTTATAAATTAAATGCTCGTAACTCTTTTGCAGATCTGTATAAAAATTAAAAGACAGAGGAGTTTAAAAATATATAAAAACTAATTTAAACTTTTTAAAGTTATTTTAAAACAAAACAAAAAAACTCTAATAACTTATTTTAAAATATATCTTTTTTATTATTATTTTTATTATTAAATAATTAATTTCTAATTGAAAATATTTAAATTTTTAAATGAATAATTCCTTAAACTTTCCCCCTAAACAAAAATCAATATTAATGATTCATAAATGCGCAAATAGCTTTAGCCTGATCTTTTATTGGTTGATTTTTAAATTACCGTGCAAATTTTTCAGACTTTTGGAAATAATTTTTGTCTTACAACTTTTTTTTTTTAATTTATAATCCCTAAATTACCTGGTGTTTAAAAAAACAATAATTAAAATATGTAAATTTTGATTGTTATTATTTTTGCAGTAGTAAATTTATTCCAAAAGTTTCAATTCAAAGTTATATAACACATATATTTGTTTACGTATTATTAATTGAAAATTTTTTAAAATTATTTTTAGTTGTGTTTAATTTTAACTTTTTTAATAAATAGACTTTAATATAAGCTTAACCGATTGGAAGATACCAGTAAAAATATTTAGTTTATTAACTTATATTTGACAAAAAATATTTGATATTCCAACGTCTTGGTGTTTTTGAATTTTAAATATAATAGTCATTAAATAATAGAATATGATCAAACCTGTACGAAATTGAAGGTTAAAGTGAAGTTTTAGTTTGATAAACTTTTTACGCTTGGCATTTACTTATAAGATATTTATAAATATTATGCTAGATATTCAGAAATATCATGTTAGATATTTAATTTTTTAACATTTAAGTTCAGAATTTTCATTGAAGTGTTGCATTTCATTGAAGTTTGGATATTTTATTACATGGACTTTTATGCAGTTCAAAGCAAAAGTTCTAATTAAGCGAAGTTTTTTGTCAGATGGAACCTTAAAAAACTATATGAATTAGCAAATGATTCGACTTAACCAGGGTAGGATTAAGCGGATAATATGATAAAGTTCAACTGGAATTAAAAGAATAACATGCTGGATTTAGCTTTTAAATAGAACAAATAAATCATTTTTAATTAGAACTTATACAGCATAAATTAAAATTAAAGTACGTTATGTATAAACTGACGTACTTTATTACAAATATATCTTCTTTATTTAACAATAGGGTCATTCCATGCCAAGTGGTGCAAATTTTAATGAGGTCCCTCATGGACCATCTCAGATTTTATTGAAATTTTTTGATTTTGTACATATATATGTTAAAAGCATGTTTTGAAAATTTTAGATCAATATCTAATATGGTTCTTGAGAAAACGCTATTTAAGTAGTGGGGTATTTTGCATAAAATTTCACTCTACAAGAAAAAAGGGTTTTTTCATCATTTTTAACAGCCAATAACTTTTGAACAAGTCAGTTTTATACTTCAATTATTATAAGATAGCAAGTGTGCTGTGGATACTTTGAAAAAAGAAAAAAATATTATTTCTGGCATCTTAACTTTTTCCATAATGGCGGGCTAAAGTTGATTTTTTTGTTTTAAGAATAAGTTTTTTTGTGATTTTAAAGACCTTAATCTTAAAAACTAGTTACAAAGTTAATACAAATCAAATTGCCTGCTGATCTACATGTGGTGGATAAACATTTTTAAAAAAATCAGTTGATTAAAGAACTGCATTCAAAAGTTATAGGTCTCCAAAATGAGTCAGATCGAGATTTTCGTAAAATTGATCTGTGATGCAAAGCATCTGTTACCTAAGATGGCACTTTTTTTTTTTTATAAAATTTTTTATACGCATCAATTAAAGACTGTTAATTAATAAAAACCAAAAAAAATTAATGGGCGCTTATTTATAACCCCCAAAAGGTAGTCTCTAAAAATCAGGTAAATTTTCCATAAAAAATTATTACTTTTTAAAAGTTTAGTTATTGTTTCATTTAATTCTATATTACTAGTATGTCAATCTAAAAAGTACTAATAAAACCAAATAAATTGTTGTATTTTAGAACTGATTAATAATAAGTAATATGCCTGAGCTTTCTACTTGCTGTATTGGTAAAGCATTAAATGAACAGTGCTATCTATCTAATAAAAGTAAACGCTACCAAGAACTGTCGAAACTAAACCAAGAGCTTATTTCTTTGAGAAGCAAAATAAATCCCATAGATTTTATTTGTAGCTATCACAAGAAAGTTTACTTGTCAAGGTATGAGAATGAACATCGCAGGTATTGTTGTAATCCGTTGAACAAGCACGCAAAAAATGTGAAAAGTAAGTTTCAATATTTAATATCTTAATTTAATAAAAATACCTTAATAACACTAAATAAATAAAAAAAAAATATTTAATAATTATTTCCGTTATTTTTTAGATTCTCTTAGAATTATCAGTCTTTCATATGCCAAAGATTTTGGTTTAATACCTGGTCAAAAAATTTGCACTAGTTGCAGAAAAGTTCTGAATTGCAAACATAATACAAAAGAAAATGAACTCCAAGAAAAAGAAATTTATGTTGACAACCATACATTAAAAGAAGATCTTTATTCAAGTATTGCAAGTTTTGGATGCTCACCTCTAAAACTTGTTTCAAAAAAAGATAGAGTTGCATATGGAAAGCGTAAAATTGATAGCGTAAGAGCTCATACACAAAAGGCTGTTGCCAATGTGCTAGGTTTAGAAATAGCTGCACTTTGTGGAATTGAATCACCCTCAAAAAAATGTTTGAAAAAAACTAACACAGATTTAGACAATATTATGACTCAAATTAAGTCAAAATTTGAAAAAACATTGTCAAATTCTGAAAAAATCACACTTCTTACACTCACTCCAGACAGTTGGTCAATAGAGAAAACTCAGAAGTTTTTTTTTACTTCAAAAAGATCTGTAGTACAAGCCAGAAAATTAAGTAAAAAAAGTGGAATACTATCAAAACCTTCTCCAAAATCGGGTAGAAAACTAAGCGAAGATGTAATTACAGAGGTTGTTCATTTCTACGAATGCGATGAATATTCAAGGGTTTGTCCAGGAAAAAAAGAGTTTGTTTCAGTTAAAGTAGATAGTAAAAAGCAACATATCCAAAAGCGCCTTCTACTAGTCAATATGAAAGAGCTACATATTGAGTTTAAAAAGAAATATAATTATCTTAAAGTTGGATTTTCAAAATTTTGTAAGCTAAGGCCCAAGTGGTGCATTCCTGTAGGTGGTGCTTCTGGTCTGCATGCAGTTTGTGTTTGCCAGTACCATCAAAATGTAAAGCTCCTTGTACAGAAAATTCCTGGAATTTCTGATTACAAAATCTTATTAAAATTAATGGTTTGTAGCATTGAAAATAGAGATTGTATGCTGCATAGCTGCGATAAATATCCTGCTAAAAAGGTTTTGTTAGACTACATTGACACTTTGTTTACAGAAAAAGAAATTAGTGAAGTTAACTTTTATCAATGGCAAAAATCAAATTACCAATGTACTTTAGTACCAGCAACTCTACCTTTAGATGAATTTATTGAAATGGTTTATGAACAGTTAGATAGTTTACAAGTGCATCATTTTATATCAAAAAGTCAAGCCACCTACTACCAACATTTGAAAACTAATTTAAAAGAAAATCAAGCTTTGGTTCTTCTTGACTTTGCAGAAAACTATAGTTTTCTAATACAGGATGCAGTGCAAGGTTTTCACTGGAATAACAGCCAAGCAACTGTGCACCCCTTTGTTGCGTATTTTATAAAAGATGGAAAACTTGATAGTCAAAGTTATTGTGTTATATCAGATCATCTGAAACATGGAACAGATGCTGTTCATTGCTTTATCGATAATGTTATTGATAAACTTAAACAATTATAAACATTTGAACACATTATCTATTTTAGTGATGGAGCTGCATCACAATATAAAAATTACAAAAATCTTATCAACTTATGCTACCATAAACACGATTTTGACATGACTGCAGAGTGGCACTTTTTTGCAACATCGCATGGTAAAAGCCCTTGTGATGGTGTTGGTGGAACAGTGAAACGTCTTGTTGCACGAGTCAGTCTACAATCACTAAACGATCCTATTGACACACCAAGCAAAATGTACAGCTGGTGTGTTCAACACGTCAAAGGAATATCTTTTTTTTTTGTTGACAAAGTTTCAATAGAAACACATACTACAAACTTCAATTTGGAAGAGAGATATCGTTCTTGTTTGACAATACCTGGGACACGAAACCACCACAGTTTTATCCCAATGTCACTTACCTCAATAAAAATAAGAAGAGTCTCATTTGATATTATTTGCACTAATGTGGATTTTTCTACTTGCAGAATTTATATTAATAAAATTTCCAGTTACTCACCAGGAGAATATGTGGCCTGCGTTTACGATGCTCAATGGTATTTAGGAAATATTCTTAGTATTTCAGAAGAGCATCAAGATCTTAATATGAAATTCATGAAAAAGTCTTTATGTAACAAGTTTACGTGGCCATGCAGAGATGATCTTTGTTGGGTACCTCTAATGCATATTTTATGCAAAGTGCAATCTCTTAAAGTCCAGTCAAACAGTGGATGATTTTATAGTATTGACTTAAAAGAAATCAATGAGATTATTTTATTATTTGAGAAATTTAACTTTTTGTAAATTTTATTATTTTTGTTTATTTTCTTAAAAACATTTTGTTCGTTTTTCATTAAAAAAATTATTGTATTATAAAGAGGGGTGCGGACAGAGGGGAGGGGACTTTATCTATTGGGATTTAAAAGTTCTTTATCTAAAGGGATTAAAAGGCTTTAAGCATTGATATTTTTTAATTGATATTTCATAATAAATAACATTATATAATTCAATGCATTTATTTATTATGTCAATTTCAGAATTTTATGGAAAATTTACCTGACTTTTAGAGACTACCTTTTGGGGGTTATAAATAAGCGCCCATTAATTTTTTTGGTTTTTATTAACTAACAGTCTTTAATTGATGCGTATAAAAAATTTTATAAAAAAAAAAAAGTGCCATCTTAGGTAACAGATGCTTTGCATCACAGATCAATTTTACGAAAATCTCGATCTGACTCATTTTGGAGACCTATAACTTTTGAATGCAGCTCTTTAATCAACTGATTTTTTTAAAAATGTTTATCCACCACATGTAGATCAGCAGGCAATTTGATTTGTATTAACTTTGTAACTAGTTTTTAAGATTAAGGTCTTTAAAATCACAAAAAAACTTATTCTTAAAACAAAAAAATCAACTTTAGCCCGCCATTATGGAAAAAGTTAAGATGCCAGAAATAATATTTTTTTCTTTTTTCAAAGTATCCACAGCACACTTGCTATCTTATAATAATTGAAGTATAAAACTGACTTGTTCAAAAGTTATTGGCTGTTAAAAATGATGAAAAAACCCTTTTTTCTTGTAGAGTGAAATTTTATGCAAAATACCCCACTACTTAAATAGCGTTTTCTCAAGAACCATATTAGATATTGATCTAAAATTTTCAAAACATGCTTTTAACATATATATGTACAAAATCAAAAAATTTCAATAAAATCTGAGATGGTCCATAAGGGACCTTTGCACCACTTGGCATGGAATGACCCAATATGCAAACTCTACTGTTCAAATATGTTTTAACTTCAGCAAAAAATTTTAATATCTCGTAAGTTAACTTCTTTTAATTTTAAATCCCTCGTAAGTTTCTTAGACTAGCACGATTTTTTACTCTCATAACAAAACTAGCAAGCGCTATTTGTTGTGCCCGGAAGGTCGTTTATGATTATGTTTCATATGTGTGGAGCGATCGCTCCTGCTTCATCGCAAGGGCTGTACATATGTATACTTAAAAAATATATAATTAAAGGAAAAAGTATGAAACTGTAATTTATTATTAGAATGTTTTATTTGTTTGGTAATATCTCTAAGTTGCAACCCAGCCTGTCCTCCTTTGAATCTGGTTTGTAGTATATATTTTTTATATTAGTATGATATAGCTTGTTTATAATAATATCTATATTTTTTAGTGAGTTACGGCTTCTATTTTTTTGATTTGTTTACATCAGTGGATTTAAGTAAAGTAAAGGGAGTAAACTCAGTTGCTGGACCAGAGAATGGAACTTTTGCCAGTTTATTTAGTGACAACACAGATTTTATTAAACTTTCTAGTAGTGTTTCAAATGAATTTGCATACATTTTGCACACTATTTCTACATCTAATGATGTAACATTTGCTACTCAATTTAAAATAACTGTTACTCCTGATCCTGAAAATAGAGATGGTCAGCAGTTCATGTCAATTTTTACTTTATTACAAACTAATCCAGAAAAAATTTTGTTTACAATTGGATTTAAGTTTGTTCAAACCAAGAAACAAGTTGAGAATGTTGTGATGTGAGTTAATGGTTTGTTTTTTTGATTGATTTTTTATTTCTTTACACTTTTTTCAAAGAACAAAGCTCCAATTTAAAACTTTGTTCTTATACCTTTGATCATCGATCAAAGTAACCAGTTTTTTTAGATAATATTTTATTTAAAAAGTTTTGCATTACTTACAAACATTTGAAAAAATTAAATTACAATGTTGTTGTTAACTTATCACTGTGAGCTATGAAGACTGTCAGTTCTGACTTCTCTCCACCTCTAATTTCTAATTGTTTGTAAATTTAGTTTTAAAACCCGTTTTTTAAAAGGATCCCCAAATAGATAAACAAAAAAGACTAAAAAAGGAATGTCATGTTTCTTTACTTTTTCTTAAGCAAATGTTGGGGTTCGCTTAAAATTTTTTAAAAGGAACACATTACTTCAATAATTTTTTTTTCTTCAGCAAAAAAATATATTTGTATTTTAAAAAATTACTTTAAATTTTAAAATGGATTTTTAACAACTTTAAAAATAACTATTAAGTTCATCAAAAGTGTTACATTTAAATTAAATAACTAGGTATGCTTTTAAAGAAATTAATTATGTTTTAGCATGGTTTTTACATGCGTTTACAAAAGCGCACAAAATTTTACTTGATGCATTTGCTATTGCTTTAAATGAATGCATTTGCTAATGCTTTAAAAGAATATTTTTGTATGACTATTTACTAACGAAAAAAACCCAAATAAAATTAAAAGTTTATTTTTATTTTGTTTTTATTTTAATGTAATGATTGATTTTTTAAGCTTGAAGCAAATATCAGAAAAACATAATTTAATTCTTATAAAAAATATGTGGTTTAATTTAAAACTAATTTAATAAAAATATATAATTTTATTCTGATAAAAAATATTTAATTTAGTTTATATTTTAAAAATATGTAATTTAATTTTGATTTAAAAAATATATTTTAGTTTATTCTAATTAAAGTTAATGCTTGGGTTTAGCTTGACTGTCAAATTTATTTAAAAATATTAATAAATATTATTTAATATTGAAATTTTATTTGTTCTTAAAAATAATTAGCTCATTTTCATCGCAATTGTTTTTTCGGTTTTCTTTCCTAAACATTTTTTTTTTACTCATAATTAAATTATAAATAAACTGTTGCATCAAAAATTTTCACAAAATGTAAGTTAAATCTTTTTTTTATAACGCAAGTTAAATCGCAGGGATTATTTTTTAATAAACAATATATACAGCAATATAATTTTAATAATAAAATAATAAACTAATAAACTTTTATTAAATAAAGTAAATAAATTAATGTAATTTTTTTATTTGTTACTCGCTAATTTTTTCAAAATAAAACATCATTTGTAGTTGCAAAGCCACAATTAGAAATTTAAAAAATAATCATTTTAAAAACTTCAAAAATTTAACATATTTAAATTTATTTATGCAAATGTCGAGAAAAGAAAGAAATTTGGTAATATCGAACATTTTTTTAAATGCAATATTAAATTTAATTATTTAATATTAAAAAAACATAGTATTAAATTTACTATGTGCTTGAACCGTTCAAATTAAACATAAACTAATATTAAACTAAAGAGTTAGACTGAATTGTATCAATTTAAGTAAAACTAAACAAAAATTAAATGTAAAAAATTTCCACTAAACTATATAAAACAAGTTAAATGTAAAACTAATATTTCCAATAAGCCATGTAAGTTTAATTTAAATATATATGCACTAAATATAAAACGAACAGCTGCACCATACCGTAAACACTTAATTTAACCATAAATAAAACTTAGAACGAACAACCTCAATAAACTGTTAAAAGAAAACTCAATAAAATTAAAGTAAATATGAACTAAAAAAAAAGTAATTTTATTAAAACCTATAAATTAATTTAAAGTATGATGTGAATATAAAACGAGTGAATTAAATAACCATATAAATTGAACCAAGTAGAAACTAAATATAAAATGAATTATTGTACAAATAACCATATAAATCAAACTAAATTAAAGTTAAAATCAATATTTGTACTAAAATATAAAAAAGTTAGTTATAATATAAATATAAAATAAAGCCATAAAAACTAAATGTAGGCTAAACATAAAACAATTAACCCTATTAAATCATATAAATTAAATATAAAACCGCATCATACTGCCCAAATCAGTGACCTGGGTAAATATCTTTGGGCAAATCTTAATAATGTTTAACATGTATAAATAAATCAATTGGGAAAACATGGTTATCAAACTTAGTATAAATATTACAGATAATCTTTTTTAATTATATATTTTAATAAACATTCTAGCAAAAGGCTAACAATGAGAATATTATGAAAGACTTAAATATATAAGAATATTATATAAGACTTAAATCAATTATATAAGACCACAAAAGTTGTATACTGAAATCTAATTGGATTTCAAAATATTGCAAAAATTAAATAAAAATTTAATTTAAATTATAAATTTTATTTTAATAAAAATAACTACGTGTCATTATTTTTCTTGAAATAATAAAAATTCATTAAAATAAAACTAATAATAATAATAATAATAATAATAATAATAATAATAATAATAATAATAATAATAATAATAATAATAATAATAATAATGGCTTATGTGGGTTTCAAATATTTGTTTTATCAATTTATAATGCATAACAATAATTTTTTATTTTCATCAGCTTTGTTTTATGGATAATATAACATAATGGCTATACTCAATTATGTAAAATAGTAATCAAATATCACTTTAACTTAATCAATTAAAATCAATTAATAAAGAATTAATTTTGCAAATCATTAACAAAAAAGTGACTGAAAGTTATTTTTTTGTTAATGATTTGTTCTATTCAGCATATTAAATCCTATTGAAATTATGTTAAAACAGCTGTTCGAAAATGCGTATTTGACCACAAGCCTCTTGTAAAAAATATTAGTTCTGATTTATAAACTCAACTTTTAAAAAGTACTTACACTATATCATTAAAAAATTTCCACTCCCCCTTTTATTAACCCCCTCCCCCTGTTTATTAGATCTAGACTAAAATTCCCACCCTCCCTCATTTTAATACCCCCCCCCCCCTCCTTGTATTAAGGACTTCAGAGTAAGAGCGTTAACAATAATATTTTTCTTTAAAAGCAAGACATATTATGCGCATTTATGTTTATATTAACTGAATTACTTAATTATTTATTAACCGACTTGTCTTTTATTATATTAATATTTATTATTATTAATATATTAACATTAATTAGTTAATAAAATGTTCAAGAAAAAAACAAAAATAGAATCCAATAGGAATTGAACCCGGTGCGCAAGCACCATGATCAAATTTATTAACCACTACATCACACAATTTTGTAACTCACTAAGTATATAAAGTTTAAATAAAATGAATTTGTTTTGATGCATGATATTTTTTAAGTAATTAACGTGCTCTAAAATAAAATAACTTCTGCATGATTATTACGTAGGCATTACGTTAGCGTTACACTATCAAGGAATCAGTGACCTGGGTAAATAAATATATATATATTATATAAATATATATATATATATATATATATATATATATATATATATATATATATATATATATATATATATATATTTGTACTCACAACATTTAGCATCTTATGTTTTTTTTTCCCACAGTTTATTTGTTTTTTTTTTAATGAGGGGCCAATTGTTTATGGGTGAGTTCCTTAACAGTCAAAAAAAAAAAGTCAACGTTTTTTCTGGCTTTTTTTTTTAGCTTGACTAAAATCTTCACCTACTTCTCATAAACTAGTTAATCATTTCTAATCTGCATTCATTCTATGATCAATCTAAAATATTATTAATAATGAAAAATCTTTTGTTAAAAAGCAATTTCCAAACTGAAAATATTATTTTTTCATAAATTTGTTATATTGTTTACTAAAAAAATTGTCCAAAATAATTTTCCCTGCAGGTTTGATTATGATTTATTTGTATACATGATGTTTTTGTGATTTATGATGTATTTGTATACAGTTATAAGTGCATTGAGCACTTTTGTAATAGAATGAAATAAAATTATTCATTTAAAACTATGAATAAAAAAAATAGTTGAATGTATAACAAACATAAAAAACTTAAATCAAATTTGATAAAAAAGAATTTTTTTTTCTTTAACAAAGTTTAGAAATTTTAAAAGTAAAAAAAATAAAAAGAATTTATTGAATTAAAAAAAAAATTAAAATAATTTATTAAATTAAATTTAATAAAACAGATTTAAATTTTTTAAAAATGGAAAGTAAAAAAAATTCAACTATCTGTTTTTTCATGTGAAAAAAAAGTTATTTCACAATATTGTTGAAAATATTTTTTGCAACAATTAATTACTGCAAGAACTATTTCAAAAAACTGTTTAAATACTTAAAGAAAATAAAAACAAACACATTCTGCTTTAAAAAAAGATTCAAGTCAATTATGATTTGGTTTTATTTAAAGCATGGTAAAAAAATTTTTACAAAACAAAAATTATTATCATGTTTCAATTAAAACCCCTTAAAATGATTCTATTAACATTTCTTGCTAATTTAAGATTTTTAAAAAAATATTAAATTTCTTAATTAAAACTTTCCATCAAATTTAATGATATAATCAATTAATTTACAATCAACAATTATTTAAAATTATTTTTTAATAATTAGGTTATTAATTTTTTAAAAGAACCCCCCTGTCAATTTTGTATATCTTTACCCCTGCTTTTTATTTGTTTTTGACATTTTTATGACATTTAGCATGGTTTTAAGTTATTTTTATTTATGTAATAATAATAATAATAAAAGCATTATTTTAGGAAATTATTGTTTAGTTTAATAAAATTTTTTTTGTTAATATTTTTAAAGTCAAGGTGAGAAAAAGCAGTATGTTTACATAGGAAGATGGAAAGATAAAGGTAAAGATAAGGTAGTTACAGAGGTAGAGGTTGTTAAACCACATTCAATTAAAACAAATGTATGGCAAACATTAATGGTTCGTATCCACAATAATCAAGTCACAGTTAGTATTGACTGTAAAGAAGTTGCAACTCAAAAAATAGATGCATTAACAGAGACTTACATATTGAAAGGTTTTTTGTCATTAGCTCAAATAACTGAAATTGTTGGTTTTGGAACTGAAGAAGTGACTCAAAGATTTTTAGTAAGTTTTTTTCAATAAAATTTTCTACCAAAAGTCATAACAAAAGACACATGTAAAACTGGTTTTTAAGATTTTTAAATGTTGAAAAAAATTTTAAAAATTTTTATTTTTCAAAGTCATTAAAAGTTTAATTAAAACTTTTGTTTCTATTTTTTTTCGTTGTTTAAAAGTTGAGTTTATTATTTTAATATTACAATGACAGTTGAAGATAATTTCCAATATTTAAACTAAATTTTTATAATTAATTAAACTAAAATTTAGGGGCTAAACAGATTCTGTTGACCAGTTTTGCACCCCTTCTTTATCTATTATGCTGGCATAGATGTATTTATAATACATTGTTTCCAATTTACAATGTTGAATGCTAGATCTTCTTGACTTTTTGTTTTGTTTGTTTCTGTTTTTATGACTAGATTACTATTCTATTATCTCCTAATGAGGGTACAGTTCTCTAAAACTCAGTTTTATGGTTCTGAAGCCGGCTGGTATTCAGGTTTTTCAAACTCAATGGTAGCTTTTAGAGAGGCTGATTCCATTAACAGCTGTAAAATATCAGAGTACTATCACAGGGCTCAATTTAATTTTTTATAAAGTTCCAAACAAAATGTCCAATCTAAACTTGTTTGGGTTGGGCAATGTCCGATCAAATTTTTAAAATATAATTTTAATGGTTTTACAGAACCATGTTATGCAATCAAATTCTTTGTCATGTTATTCAGTTTATTTAATGTTAATGTGGTGAAGTTGTAGTTACTATCCTTATTATTTAGAATTAATTGCAGATTTTTGTTTTGTAATAAAATAGTTTCAATTAAATATTGTATTTTTTTTAGATAGACTTTTTCATGCTGTAACTGACAATGTTTTTTTTTTTTTCTCTACAATTTGGCAACAGCTGTTTTGATGTTTTAACTATTTAAATGCAAATAAAATAATCGTTACATTATGAATAGTTTTTAATCATTGATCTTTTTTAAAGTTTTTATTTTATGGGAAGGCTTTAAATAAAATCAAAAATTATTCATGATGATTGTTTAAAACAAGTGCATTATGTGTAAATTAAATGTTGTATTTAAATTTTTCAAGTAGGTATGTACTTTTTATGATAAATTTAAACGTTTGAAACTATTATTCCATGTCTTTCTAAAAATCTTTAAAAAGATTATATTTTTTACTTCAATTTATGAATAAGTTAATTAAGTCTTCCCATGATTTAATTGCTTTATTTTATTTATTTTTGTTTCTATTTTTACAAAGAATTGTTTAAAAGTTTTTTTTTAAACTTGGCATACTAACTAAAGCATGAAATTATAATTTTAAAAAGACTAGGTTATTTTTTTTTAACAATTTTTTTTTTGCAATGTTTTGAAAAAAATGTATATACAACTTAGAAATTTTTTTATTTTTAATAATTTAATTTCACTTTTCAATAATTAAAATAAAATTTGTTCATTTGTTAAACAATCAATAGAAGTATTTTGTAAAAGCTTTTTGCGTAACTTTAATTAAACGTTTTAAAAGAAAAGTTTGGAAGTAATTTTTTTCAAATGCAATTAAAAGCGCAACAAAAAGTAATTTTATCTTCCAGTTTTTTTAGTTTTATTTTAAAGCTAATTTATTTTCTTTTTTGTAAGGAATTGTTTTGCTTATTTAGTTTTTTCAATTTTTTTCCTACTTTAAGTTTAGCTTAATGTTTCTTTTTTCAGCGCATTTCTGAAACGTTTAAATCATCAAAACATCTAAACAGTTGTGGTCAAGTTGTAAACAAAAAAAATCATTTGCGTGGTCAGCAATAGCGTTTAATTGCATATCCTTCCTGTCCATGCTTTATTTTGTAGAATTTAAGTCCCGTTGGTCAAAATGTCCGATTACTTTGTAAATTGATCGGAAAATCTGAGGTTTTAGCCAGACAATGTATGATGTCTAACTGTTAAATTGCAGGGTGTTAAATTGGAAAATTAATGCTTTAAGCAACATTGATGCTGGAAAAACTGGAATTTTTTTTTAAATTGCTGTTTAGTAGCTTAATTTGTATTAAGTTATTGATTTTTCAAGGTTATTTTAAATCTTACTAACAATATTTATTCCTTTTAAAGTTTTATATTTTTAATTTAGATTAGCATTGTTATTTTAGTATATATATGGAATTAGTTTAAAAAATGAAGCATCAAAGACAATTTAAAGATGATTGGTGGAGCGATGATAACTTTAAAGATTGGCTAAAGAAAGATCTTTAAGATACTAAAGTAAGATGTGTGGTTTGCCACCGGTCAATAGAACTCTCTTTAAGTGGGAGCTCTGCCTTGACAGATCACGCAAAAGGAGCAAAGTACAATATATTGTACTTTGCATGATCTGTATATAGAATTTTGCATGATCTGTATATAGAATTTTGCATGATCTGTATATAGAATTGCGTGATCTATATAAAGAATTTTAAAAAGTTGAAAGATTCTTTGCAAAACCAAAAGAGAAAAGTTCTTTACCATCTTTACCAAGTTCTTTACCTGTCTTTTCTGACTCTAATGAGTCAATTACAGAAAAACAAAAGACAAACTCGTGTGTCAAAAAACTAGATGTTATTAAGGCTGAAATTATTTGGCAGCTTAAAAATGTGGATATTGGTTTTTCTCTACATTCAAATGAAGGCTTAAGCTGTTTTTGCAGCAATGTTTCCAGACAATACCATAGCTTCACAATTTCAGATGGGTAGAATCAAAACTTCATACAAGTTAAATCATGGTTTAGCTCCTTATTTTAAATCAGTTTTGTTAGAAATTTTAAAATTGTCAGATATCCATGTCTATTCTTTTGATGAGAGTTTAAATGAGGTCACTCAAACTTCTGAAATGGATATTTATATTAGATTCTGGGATGTTAATAGAAATCCTGTAAATGTCTGTTATTTTAGATCAAGTTTCTTAGGTCATACAACACACCAAGACTTATTAACTCATTTCATGAATATTGTTAATATTGCTGCCTATTATATTTTGCATGATAGTCCTGCTAGGAGAGAAGACTATAGGTCTATTTCAGGGTTTTTTGTCTGTCCTCCTAACTTCTGATAAACAAGGTAACTACTTCTACTGTACTAGCTCCATTCAAAACATAAATTCACATGATTAAGACAATCAAGTTTTTACATGACATTTTACATGACATTTAGTTACTAATAATTATAGTAAGACATTCGTTGTGAAATATCTGACTCGCTGACTGATACAAAAATATTGTCAAGAGAACCAATATGACTAGATATAGTTTAAAATGTTTCTAAATGGTATTTGTTTATATTTTAAATGGGTTGAAAATAAAATGGTGGTTAACAGGTTGATCAAAGTGTGGAAAAGTTGAAAAATTTGTTTTTTTTCTGGAATACTTTATCTAAATCCAAACAACTAAAATGTAAAAGCTATAAGACATTAAAATAGGCACTTCAAGATCACTTAATGCTTCCAAATTTCTTTGCTTATATTGCAAATATAGTTGAATCTTTTCTGAGCAAATACCAGACAGACTGTTCAATGGTTCCATTTTTATACTTTGATGTAAAGGAAATAATAAAGTTGCTTGAAGTTATTACAAAACCAGTTGTCCTTGAAAAATGCAGAAGAAAATGTTGAAAGACCTAGATCTTTCTTTGACTAATAATCTGTTACTGATGAAAAGCTTAACGCAGGATTTTCTGTTTCTGAAGAACTAGGATTTTCTGTTTCTGAAGAACGCAGGATTTTCTGTTTCTGAAGAACTAGGATTTTCTGTTTCTGAAGAACGCAGGAACTACATCATCTGAAAAAGAATAGTTTAATAACATTGTCTCAAAGCAAAGAGTTCTTTGAGGTGGTCAAGAAATTTGTTGTTTCAATGGTGAAAAGCTTTTGTGAAAAATCTTCATTGAATTATTCATTGATAAGAGCATCCAGTATCTTTGACCTTAATGTCTTGATGGAGTTGACAAAATCAAAATTGGTTGATCCTTTGAAAACTTTAATTCGATACTACATGAGTTCAAGAATTTTATCACTACAGCAATGTGACTCTCAGTGTTTCTCAGTTAAAAGATTTCATGTATATTGATGTCAAAGCCAAAAAAGAAGAATGCTTTAAGTTTTTTCATCAAAGGATTGTCTTGATGATTTTTATTTTTGTAATTAAATTAATTTTAACACTTAGTCATGACCAGGCTGTTGTTGACCATGGTTTTAGCATAAACAACTCTTCTGTTAAAACAAACATACACCTTCAAGTATTATCTCCCAGTGAATTGTAAAGGACCATCCAATTGCCAATGATGTAAAACTACACACAGACCAAATCACAGCACCATTGTTCAAAGCTTTTCGACTGGCCCATCGAAAATATATATATTTGAGTTGGATAATGCTAAAAAAGAGAAAGAGGAAACAGAGCAAGAACAAGAAGCGATGCATATCATAGCCGACATCGAAAAATTAAATCAAAAACTTAAAGTTGCAAAAAAAGCTATTATAATGATGGAAAACAAGATAACAGAGTGTATGAATCTTGCAAAGAAAAAAAGTGACCTTAGTTATGTTAAGAAAGGGAATGGATTAAAAAGAAAAAGTTTTGAAACTAAACAAGAGGTTGAGTTTATAGAAAAACAAATTAAAGAACTTGAAAATAAGAAAAAAATAAAAAATAGTTAAGTTTTTATTAACAAATGACTTATTTTGTTTCAATATATCTTATTGTTATTATTATTAAGTTGTTTCTCTTTTAAAGTTTTCCGATTTTGTGATTTATTGAGAAACTTTGCAATTTATTAATCTTAACTAAGATACAAAAATGCTTTAAATGGATTGTTTCCTTAAAAGTTTTTTTTTAAGAGTTTTTTTGGTATAATAACTAGAACTCTTTAGAGTTTGTTAAGTTTAATTTGTTAGTAATTCTGAAATTAGTTAAATTAAAAAAAAATGTGTTACTTATGTCCTTGCTTTTGTTTTATAAGTACAGTAGTTGTCTTTGAGACAGTTTTTGTATTACTTCGAAAATATTATTAGTGCTGGAATATAAGTACTTTTTTAATACTGATGCTGGAAAAAGATATGGGTTTCAGTACCAAAATCCTGGAAAAACGTATCCGAATGAAGTAATAAGTGCTGGAATTTTTTTTAAATATAAGTGGACACCCTGAATTCAGCCCTGCTATCAGTGCTATGTTGCATATGGATGGTGTCCCTGTTTGTACTTTTGGTGTGCGTTGTTGAGGCTACATTTGGATCTCATTGTTACAACCTAAGATTTATTAATAGGAATCAGGCAATTGCTTGGACCATTAGGTAGTGTACTGAGTTCTTTCTGTGCTTTGAGTCAAGTTCTTTAACCAATTTAAAAAATGACTAAAGTATCAAAAACTATAAAATACAAAAAACCATCATCATCACCAAGTTTTCTAAATTTATCTATTCATGGTCTTCGAAGTAAATTTTCTTCTGTTGAGTCTTTTCTCTTGCAAAGTTCACTAGATCTACTTGCTCTTTGTGAGACTAATTTGAGATCAGGTGTTTCATTTTGTGATCTTAGTGTTGATGGTTATCTTCTTTTAATTCATAAAGACTCCAATAATCACATGCTTGGCCTGGGCATTTACATTTGTAAGAATTTACCCATTTGTGTTTTAACTTGGTTTAAATTCACAGTCTAATCTTTTATGTGCTTTTGTTTAGCACCACTTCACTTTATCACATTTCTCTATGTTCTATATTGCTCTCCTTCATCTTCCTCTTTATCCTTCAGCCAATATCATTGTTGTTGGTGACTTTAATTCTCATCACACTGAATGGCTTGTTTCTAGTGTCAGTGTCTCTGCAGGCGTTAAGGCCCACAACTTTTGCCTTTCTCAATCTCTAACTCAAATAGTCAACTTTCCAACTCGCTTTCTAGACAATTCGAATCATTTACCTTCTCTACTCAATTTATGTCTTGTTTCTGATCCTAATCAGTGCTCAGTTTCTCCACATTCACCCTTAGGTGCTTCTGATCATGGTCTGATCTTTCTAAAACTATCATCTCATTCTTCATCATCGGAATCCCCTTATCATTGTACCTCTTACAACTACCTTAAAGCTGACAGAGAATCTTTCCATGATTTTTTTTGTGATAGCCCTTGGGTAGAAATATTTAGTCCTCCTGCTGATAAATGTGCTTCTCATATAACTTCTTCGATTCAGGCTAGCATAGAATCTTTTATTCCCTCTCAACAGTTCCAAGTCAAGCCTCACTCTTCTTCATAGCTTTTCTTGCATTGTGCTGCTGCAATTGCCAATTGAAACCATTACTTCCATATCTATCAGCAAACAGTTCTCCAGAAATTAGACATCCAGACATCTGTTGATTGCTGCTAGAAACCATCGTAAAAATGTCTAATGCCAAAACCCGCTATTCTCAGCTCACAAAATCTTGTATTTCATCTCAAAAATTAGGCTCTCATGACTTCTTGAGAATCTTTAACAGAATCTATAATAAATCTGTTATTCCACCTCTTTTGCATGGTTCAGACTTGGTCACCTCACCTAAAGACAAAGCTGAATTATTTGCTAAAAAATTTTTATCAACATCATCTCCTAATTCCACTAGTTGTGTTTTACCTGATATTGCCGACAAACATGATCTATACCTGTTATGGTCTTGCAAAAGTGTTCTCAAAGTGTTGCAAACGTCTCAACAAAAAATCAGAATCTTGTTTTCCAGCCTGCTGGAAAGCGGCATTTGTTATTTTCAAAAATCTGGAGCATGATCTGATTTGTCTAACTACTTTCCCATAAGTCAACTTCCTATCATAAGCAAGGTTTTTGGGTCTTTAGTTAACAAACACTTAACCTCTCATCTTGAATCTAATAACTTAGTTTCTGATCATCAATATGGATTTCGATCTTTTCATTCTACAGCTGATTTGCTAACAGTCATAACCAATAGGATTTATCGTTTATTAGATAGATGTGGAGAGTTTAAGACTATTGCTCTTGACATTTCTAAAGCTTTTAATAAAGTTTGGCACGCTGGTCTTCTCCAAAAGTTTCCTTCTTATGGTGTATCTGGTAACATCTTTAAGATTATTATTGAATCCTTCCTTACCAATGGTAGTATTAAAGTTGTCCTGGATGGACAGCAATATTTTTCCTGTCAATTCAGGGGTTCCTCAACGATCTGTCCTTGGCCCTATACTCTTTTTAATTTACATTAACGATCTTCTGGATATTCACACATCTAAGGTGGCATTGTTCGCTGATGATACTACCATTTCTTCTTATCATGATAAGAAGCCAATACTCTCTGATTTCTTGGAGTGGGCATTTGAGCTTGAAAAGGATCTCACTTCTGCTACAGCCTAGGGCTTACAGTGGCTGGTGAACTTTAATTCAGATAAAACCCAACTTTTTCAGCCAATTATTATCGCAATAATTTAGATCTTCCTTTATTTATAAACAGTAATGTACTTGATGAGTCTACCCTTTGTCTTCTAGGATTAACTCTTACTTCTGATCTTTCTTGGAAACCATATATCAAATCCATTGCAAAATTAGTACAGTTGACTCTCGATATCTCGAACACACAGGGGAACGGAAAAAAAGTTCGAGATATCGAGAGTTCGAGATATCAGGAAAAGGGTTGAAAATAAATAAAATTGCCTGACTTTCATTAAACAAGTTATTTTTCTGACAAAAATCATTAACAACAAAAACTACAACTTTTGGAAAAAATCTGTTATCTGATATTGCTTTAAATTATCCATCTTTTCCATCTTCATTAAATCCTCAAGTTTTAGTGCTAGGGATTGTATTTCATTTCCGTATTTTGAGCTGTATAGCGAAGCATTTTGAATTGTTTCAAAAGCAATTTCTAATTGAATATCAGATGGGCGTGGCGGGGCTTCGACGTCAATAGCTTTGTCAACGCTATCTTCAACTTCATTATTGTCGTTTTCAAAATTAGGGTCTAAAATCTGAGCAATGATTTCAGCATCAGTAGCAAGTGAACCGGTGGTTACTACATCGCAATCTAAACCAATGTAAGATTCCGCTGAGAGATCTTCTTGGACGGCATGAGGATCTAACTCTCGCAAACGGTTAAGTTCTTCTGTCAAAAATTTAAAAGAATGATCATCATCAGCTTCTTCAATACTCTTGTTTGTTTTGCTGATACCAGCTTTTTTAAAGCAGTTGATGACAGTCTCCTTCGACACAGCATTCCACGAAGAAACAAGATCTTTCATTGCTTGAAGTATAGAAATATTTGGCATGGGTTCCTTATTATCGACAGCCTTGATACACAAACGCACAATTTTGTGACGATAATAAGCTTTAAGACTTCGTATTACGCCTTGATCCATGGGCTGAAGGACAGATGTGGTGTTAGGGGGGAAAAATATTAGGTTGATGTTGCTTAGCCCTTCAATGTGTGGGTGGGCAGAACAGTTATCCACCAGGAGTGCTACTTTCCTGTCTTGAGCACGAAAAAATGAGTCAAG
Organism: Hydra vulgaris; assembly: GCF_038396675.1. NCBI lineage: Eukaryota > Metazoa > Cnidaria > Hydrozoa > Anthoathecata > Hydridae > Hydra > Hydra vulgaris. The sequence continues at coordinate 78,525,973 of NC_088931.1, forward strand.
TTTCATTACCCATTCTGTAAAAAGGTCTCCGGTCATCCAACTTTTTAGCTGATTTTTATATGTGCAAGGAAGTTGTTTAATGTGCTTAAAACACCATGGGTTTTTAGATTTTCCAATAACAAACATAGGTAATTTTTCTCCCGTTGCACTCCTTGCTGCTATGCCTGTTAGTCTGACTTTACTATTTTTTCCCCAAAAACATTTTTCTCGTGATAAATGGTATGTTTTGTTTGGTAGGCACTGGTAAAATAGTCCAAACTCATCGGCATTGAAAATGTTTTCAAGCTTGTAATTCAAAAGCAATGTTGGAAGTGTAGTTTCATTCCACGAAGCAGTCATATTATTCGTCACGGCGGCACTTTCGCCTGAGATTATTTTAAAGCTGATGCCGTTCCTAAAAATAGGAACAGAATAATTGAATTTTAATTACACGTTTAAAAAACTAAATAAATTAAATATAAACAGATACATGTTATTTGTTTAGATTAAAATTGAACAAGATTTGACAAAATTTAACTGACCTTTTTTTCCAATTATGAAACCAACAATCAGATGCTTTAAAATCCAACTCTCCTATTGCTTCTGCGAATTTTAGTGCCTTTTCTTTTAGTATGGTACCATCAATTGGTACTTGTTGACTTCTTTTTGCAACGAACCACGTGTATATGGCCTTGTCTACATTTTTGAAATTACCACTACGAAGTTTCTTCCGTTTAGATTTTGTGCCATTTTTTTCCAGTGAGGTTAATAACTTGGTTTTATTTTTAATCCAGGTTGATAATGTGTTCTTTGGGACTCCATACTTTTTGGCAACCTCTTTGTTAGACATCCCAGTCTCTAAGTCTTTTAATGCCTTGCATTTTTCTATTGTAGATTTGTTCGTGAGTTTTCGTTTAACGAGCGGCATGTTGCTGCGTTTGACAAAAAGAATAAATTATATATTAAAGGAAAACTTCGATTCTTAAAAAAAATCGAATCAGAAATTCGATTCTTAAAAAAAATCGAATTTAAAAATTGAATTAAAATTTTTTTTTTTTCGAAAATTGGAATTTAAAAAAATTAAATTTTATTAAAACATTTTTGAAAAAAATAATGTTGAAAAGTTCGAGATAACGAGAGAAAATTATTGCCCTGTGGACCGAAAATATTGTTCGAGATACCAAAAAGTTCGAGATAATAAGGTTTGAGATATCGAGAGGATTTTAGCCTAAACTAGTACGTTATGTCCATGGGACCTCTAAAAAAGTTTGAGATATCAAGTATTCGAGATATCGAGAGTTGACTGTATCTGCTAAGATTGCATCTCTTATCATGCTTTTCAATTTCTTACTCCAGATTCTATTCTTTATTTCTATAAATTTCAAATCCGTCCTTGTATGAAATACTTTTGCTGTATTTGGGGCGGATCTTCCAATGATGCCCTTTCTCTTTTAGACAAGGTGCAATAACTTATTGTAAACATAGTTGGACCTACTCTTGCAGCCAACCTCCAACCGTTATCACATCATTGTGATGTTACTTCTCTTTCTCTTTTCTATAAATACTATAATGGGTAATACTCTAAAGAGCTAGCGTCTCTTGTGTCATCTACTAAAGTTTGTTCTTGTTTTACTTGTCATTCAATTAAGCTCATCTTTTTTCTGTGGCTGTTCCTAAATGCTCCAAAAACTCTTAATCGTCTAATTTTTTTATGGAACATCAGTTCTTTGGAATTTACTTCCTACTTCTTGTTTTCCTGCTTTATATAATTTGCAATCTCGTTATCTTGTTCTATAATCTTTATCTTTTCTTTTCCAGTAACTTCCAACTTATAGTGGTTGCTTGCAGCCTTGTGAAGATGTTAAAAAAAAAAAAAATTGAAGTTGAACCTTTCGTGGCAAACAAATTAAGAACTATTATAAACATGTGTAACATGTCAAAAAAAAAAAGATCTAATTATTTAAGCGTGAAGCAATGATAAAATAAGGGCATTTAAATATTATTATTGCACATCATTATTATTATGATTCACCTTCATTTGTATATTTGTATAAAAATTATTATAAAAATATATGTATATGCCTGAGTATGTATAATTATTTTAAATTTAGGGAGCATTATACAATCCACAAATATACAATGGTAATGATGCTTATGAATACTATAATCCGTGCACTTCAGATAGTACACCATCATGTAAGTTATTGTAATTTTGAACTATAAAAGGTTAATGTAAGTTAATGAACTATAAAAAGTTAATGTAAACCTTTTTCTTTTAAAAATCTACTTTTTTAATAATTTAGTTGTTCCATCAGAACCACGACCACAAGACTATAACCCTGCTAAGTTTAATCGTTTTGCCAAAATGGTTGCTAGTGTAAGGGGATAATTTTCTTTTAATGTGTAACTTATGCATTGTTTTTTATTATTTCTTTTATGAAAATAACAAGTTAAAAGCTTTTTTTTTGGACACAGGCTTTAATTTAGTAAATTATAAACTTTAACGGATAAAGTTTGGAATTTATTTTGGGTTATTGTGTTGTTGTAGAAGAAGTTTGTTACTCTTGCATTTTTTCTAGTTGTATTAACACAATAAAAAATGCTCAGTTCTAAATAATTATAAATACTCTAAACAGGTTAAAAGCAGGAATAGCATGTGGTTGTAAAAAAAAAATTTAACTCTCCTATAATATTTAAATAAGAAAGTGGCATACTGAAAACTTTGCAGAATCTCACAAGCAGAACCGTGAATGACAAGCTTTAAAGAAAATGTGTATAAATGAAATACTTGAAAAGTTTGATCAAAGAGAATTTTAATTGCTGTTAATCAACAAATGTTATCAAAAAAATGGTTGAAACAACAGGGTAATCTGAATGAAATTCTTTTATAAAACAAATTAACACATACTGCAATATAAGCTAACTTTGAATAGTGTGAATTTCTTTTTATTTGAGAATATAGAAAATTGTCAGTAGCAACTAGATCTAAAACACAGTTGTATCTACTTGGAGGTTCTGTGGCTGAACTCACAGGAAGTAAGCTTCCATCTTTGCGTATGGCTCTTGGTTTGTTTTTGTATCACCACATAGACCTAAAAGAAACTGTTCGACAATCATCGTCTGTTACAGTTAATGAGATTGCTAAGTTTTGGCAGAAAGCTTGAATTCCAATGAGAGAACATTGAAATTGCCATATGAAACTGGAACAATCGTTTGAAAAATGGGGTTTGTTAAAAAAAAAAACAAAGGAAAAAAATCTGCAGCTCAGCAAGCAAGAGAGGATTCTTTTATCTCCAGATTGGATGATTTATTTGATTTGGCTCATGCTAATGCTGTGAGCATGATTAACATTCAAGAAGACAAAGACTTCTTGTTTGCACAGCAAGAGAAAGGAAGGTGAAGATTAATGGCCGGATTAGATCTAACTTTGACAATGAAAGAAAAGAGGGCAGCCGAAAGAAAAAGGAAACTGGATTTTAGGTGTCAACAAATGGAAGATCAGGATATGCAGCACATACAGACTGCAACTGAAAGTTGCTCATCATCTGAAGAAGATAGATCAAATGTGGAAACTGAAGATGAGAGTGCTGCTAGAGCAGTTGGAGGCACCACATTTTGTACTCCAGCAAAAAGAAAGAGAGGCACAAAATCTGTTGTTACACCAGGTCTGGCAGCTGCTCTAGACAGAACCAAATTATATCATCACAATTTGTTGTTGCTGAAAGAGCTAGAAGTTTGGGTCAAAATATTGACAATCTTGGCATAAATCAAGATTCAATACATCGACAAAGGCATGAGCATTGAGCCCAGAGATCAGCAAGTTTAAAAGCAGAATTTTATGCTCAAGTTCCTTTGGTTGTATATTGGGATGGCAAACTCATTCCTCATTTGACTGGCAAAGAAAAGGTGGATTGTCTGCCAGTATTGGTTTCTGGCAAAGGTGTTTCTCAACTTTTAACTGTTGCCAAGCTGTTATCTGAAACTGGGGAGGCTCAAGCTTCCGCCGTCTTTAGGGCAATTGAAGATTGGAATATAACCAATAGCATTCGAGTGATGTGTTTTGATAAGTTCCAACACAGGCAGAATTGCTGGTGCATGTGTTCTTCTAGAGCAAAAGCTTGGCAAGGAGCTTCTGTACTTTGCATGTCGACATCATATTATGAAACTCATCATTAGTGTCGTATTCCAAGTATGCATGGGGTCAATATCTGCTCCAGAGGTTCTTCTTTTTAAGAGATTTCAAGAGAAATGGGGATTAATGGACACCGACAGATATTAAACTGGAATGGCAAGTGATGTAGCTGATCTAGTGGAAGATATTCGAGAGAGCACAATCAAATTATGGGATAATTTAGATTATGTGTGTTTGTGTATTTACGGTTCGTGTCTACCTGAAAATTTGGATCACAGCCCCACTAGCTGCAAATGCTCCATACAGCGATTTTTATGTTGATAAAATCTTTGTTAAAGTACTTGATCATCCATCCAGCAATTGCAAAAGCTACATCAATCAAGCTATCCAATCATTTATGGTATTTGTTGACTGAACTTGTGGGTTTAGCATTCTTTGATGATCAGGTAAGTTCAACCGCAAAACAACTTATGGTAAGTGCCATGCAGAACGGTGATTTGGAACAAGATCGCACCAAAAGGCTAAGTGTTCCAATGGATGTACTTAAAAACAAGAATTTGGAAGATTTTGTAACTGACAAATCTATGAAATTTTTTTCAATGATGGAATTACCAGATGGATTTCTAAATGTTGATCCTGAATTATGGAATGAACGTGACAGTTTCAAACAAGCAACAGAGAGTAAAATTGTTGAAAGTGGTAAACGATCATGCAGAACAAAGAGTTGCACTAATCCAGGAGTATAGTGGATTTATCCATCGTGATGAATCTCCCAGCTCCAGTTTCTGCCACAAGTTGTGGAAGAACATCGTTGAGCCTACCCAGACAACCGAAAGCAAACTTTGGCAAAAAAGCCAGCAAAAGAGTAGAACATTTAAACTCAAGAGTTATTGTTAATTAATTTTAATGTTCATATTTTTAATCAAAAATTTTATATTGCATAATATGACAATAATTGCGTATTTTACACAATATTTGTACAACCTGAAGTTGTATTATCTCAAAAATATAGTTTTTGAAATTAATAAACTTATTAAATTTGTTTATGTTTAATCAATGATTGTCAAAAATTATAACATTTAATGATTACTGTGATGTAACAAGAAATGAAAAATAATCGTTAACTTATTCTTAATCTGTCAAAGCTTACTAAACTTTGGAGCACTTGAGCTACCTATAATATAAATATTTTTTGCTGAAGTTTTTATGGGTGTTTGTTACTTGAAAGGAACAACCTTGAAAAGGTAGGACCATCAAAATTAAAAAATTTTTTTTTTGCTAAAGTAAGCTCCACCCTATTACTAAGGTAAGATATAACTGAAATTTTAGTAACTCTGTTATTAATAATGTTTAACACATGATAATTTAAGCTAAGTTTTCTCATCCCACTTTCCAAATTTTCGGTTTAAAATTTTTTGTATTTTAAAATTCTATTAAGTTTTAATTTTATAATTTCAATTTTCATTCTTATTTGGACAAACACGTTTTGAAAGTATTAAAATTCCAATCTATCTGCTGGCAGTAATGTCTTCATAACTTTCCATCCCCATTTTTAAATTGTTTGTACAAAACAGAAAACTGCTTTCTAATTTAAACTGAATGCTTGATTTTATTATTATTAAGTAAATTATTTTTTATATACTTGATTATATACTTATGTATATAATATACTGATGTATATTTGTAGAAATGTTTGTTACATCAGTAAAAATCAGGTCATAAAGGCATGAAACTAGTGGCGTTACATTTTTACTTTTAGTGACTTTGTCTGACTTAATGAATTAAGCAAAACTCTCCATATATTTGACTTTTTAAAAATGTCTGACTTTATGGAAGTTAAGAGACTTTGTATTTTGAATTTTTCTGTTATAATCTAATTTTTAGTTTTGTTTGGCTTCAACTTTTTTAATAAACAGACTTAAATATAAGCTTGACTGATTTAAAGATATCAGTGAAATTATTTAGTTTGTTAAATAATATTTGACACAAAAGTATTTGATATTCAAATGTTTTAAATTTTATTTGATGTTTTTGAATTTTAAATATAATAGTTATTAGTAAATAGAATGTGATCAAACTTGTACAAAATCGATGCTATAAATGAAGTTTTAGTGAGATAAATTATTATAAATAAAAAATTCAGCTAGGTATTTCATTTTTAATCATTCAAAGTTGGGAATTTTTATTAAAGTGTTGCAAGTTTTGATATTTTATTACATGGTTTTCAAAATAAAAGTCCTTTTTAAGTGAAGTTTTTTGTCAAATGGGCAAAAAAACTGTATTATATAACTGAGTTAGTAAATGATTGGACTTAACCAGAGTATGATTATAGGATAATGTAATGAAGTTCAATGGAAATTAAAAAAAGTGTGATGCTAAATTTAACTTTTGAATAGAAGAAGGCCTGATATACAACTGTGTGACAATTTATTATGGCCACCTATGAATTTTGATTATTTTGAAGATTAATCTTATTTTTTCAAATCAAGAGTAAAAATTCATTATTAAAAGTTAATCTTTTGTTTAAAATAAAGCTTTATCTCATAAAATCAGTGCTTTTTTTTTTTGCTACTGGCAACACTGTCATATTTGACAGCCATTTTGTATTATGTCATCTTAATTATAATCTTTTTGCTGTACACTTGTTAAGTTTTATTACCAAAGTTTTGAACTCGTTTATTAGTTTATCTTCAAAATATTTATTTAAATCAGTAAAAATATTCTTTCTTAAATATTTTTTTTAATTTCAAAGTAAAAATAATTGTATTTGATTTGATATTTTTAAAGTTATGAGTACCAAAGCAAACTCTTAATTGTAGTACTGAAATGTGATATTTTATTTTAGTTATGGGGGAAAAAAAGGACTTGTTTCCACAAAAAACTGCTAAAATCAGGGTATTTTTAATAAATAATCTTTCTCAACGAGAAATTTCCACAAAATGTGGTATTTCGTGGGTTTCTGTACAAAGTATACATAAAAAAATGGCTAAAATGGAGAACTTGAAGCCTAATAGGGTTGGCAAATGTGGAAAGAAGTGAATCCTAACATCACAAGGGGAAAACTAACTAAAATTGTTCTAGAAAATAGACAGGCTACCAACATTGAATTAACTAATAAGCTGGACCGACCTGGGGTCAAAATATCAAAGAAAATGGTTCAACGTTGCCTGCACGACCTTGGCCTGCACCATTTCACATTGTCCAGCTAAGAAGCCTGAGCTGACACCAAAAATGATGCAAAAAAGGCTGAAGTGGGCAAAAAAGTACAGGAATTTAACAGAAGATGATTGGAAATTGGTAAAATTAATTAAAATGATTTTAAAATATCCCTTTCTCGCATCAAACTTTAAAAATTCGCTTAACAATCCCTGTATAATATTTTAAGGTATGCTTTAGTGACAAGAGTACTTTCCTAGTGTTAACAAAGAAGGCTTAATACGTAAAAAGATAAAAAGGGGAAAAATACTTATTGGACTGCATCATTCAAACTGTTAAACACCCTATCTCTGTGATGATCTGGTCAGTGATGTGTGGAAAAGGAATGGGGAGGCTCTATATTGTCGAGGAAATAATGAATCATTTACAATATAAAAAAGTCCTGGAACAAAGATTGTTGCCACATTTAGCAGAATGGTTTGGTCTAAGTGAAAAAAAAACCTTCATGCAGGACGGGGCACCATGTCACACAGCTAAATTAATTAAAAAATATCTATCAGAACAGAATATTCCATTACTTGATTGGCCAGGAAACTCTCCTGACCTAAATCCTTTAGAAAATGTTTGGGGGCTCCTAAAGAAGCAAATATCTAAAGAAAATATTGCAAATAAAGTGTATTTAATAGAAAGAATTATTCACCGCTGGAGCCATAATAAAAGTTTGAAGAAAATGGCTGAAAAATGCATCAAAAGTATGCCAAAAAGGGTTTTTGAGTTATAGAGGGAAAAGGAGGAATCACCATATATTGATCTTATACATAATTATAATATTTTTTAAATAATAAAATTTATTACCAACTTGTTAAATGCTTTTTAATTGTCAATAAAATACCCATTTCTTAAATAAAAATATATGTATATATATATATATATACAACCCTTAGAGTTATGAAGAATGAGTCAGTAATTTGCCAATCGCAATCTTTTAAAGGTAAACAATAAATATAGAAATGAGGTCTGCAATTTTTTGTTGACCTCAAACACTTTCAGGTCGGAAGTTAGGTCAGCATTGCCGAATGCCGACCCTAATTCAGAGGGTTTTATTTATATATATATATATATATTACTTTATATATATATATATATATATTATATATATATATAATGTATATATATATATATATATATATATATATATATATATATATATATATATATATATATATATATATATATATATATATATATATATATATATATAAAGTAAATAAAAATGAAGTATATAAAATTGAAATAAATAAAAATGAAATATTTTAAAATAAAATTTTTAGTATTTTATATTTTGCAACCTTAAAATCGATCTTGACATTTAACAGGGTTAATTAAGTCTTTCATTAAGGTCAATATACATACTCATTTTGAATATACTTGAAGGTCAACAAGAATATATATTGTTTTTGTTGTAATTCTTATTGTTATATTTCATTGTGGATAAATTATAGAACTTTTGTTAATTGAAAAAAAATGTATATATATTTAAGGAGTTTTAAAACAAATATCAAGAAAGAATCAATGATATGCATAGAAAAAGTTTGGTCTCTAAAGATGCAACACAAAAACAATAAAAATGAAATAACTTTTTTTTTTCATTTTTTTTTATTAGATAGGTAATAAAAAACTACATAAGATAATATAAATATATGTTAAAAATAAATAAATAAAGTTATCGAAAATATTAAATTTAAAGAAAAAAAGAATTGTGTGGTTTTAGGCGACATTCTGATAAAATCGCACACTTGAGAAAACATTGAATTTTTTAAATTTTAACTTTTTTTTTGTTATACATTTTAACACAACTTATATTTAAGAAACTGTATTAAATTTTTTACATTTTTTGCAACAAAAAAATTAAGTTCCAAAGATATATTTCTTTGGTGAACATGTTTCTTTGCACAACCGTTTCCGACATATCGAATTCTCGCATTGCATCTTTTCTTATGTGTAACTGTACTCAACATTTTTTACATTTTGCAACTTTTACTTGTTTGGCTGCTGGTACTTGTTCTTCATTATTGTTTTGCTGAGGTTGCTCAGCATTGTTATGCTCAGGCATTGGAGTACTTGGCATAGAGAGTTTACGCTTTGCATTAGGTTTAGCATCTTTCACGACTTCCTTTGTTGCTTTTTCTTCAGCTTTTTGTTTGAGGAACTCAATCACATTTTCTTCGGTGATACATTTTCCGCCAAGTTTTGACGCATTCTACTGCTTCGATTTCTTAACATGTGATTGATTTCTGGCTTGAAAAAACTGCTTCAACTCTATCGATGCTGTTTTTGCAGCGTCAACACATGCTTGATCGGTACTGTTTTTGCAACTCTTAACACATACTTGATACCATCAAAACTTGAAGCTGGTGTAGTTGAGAAAGATTGTAATCATTATGTAGTTGGAGTAGGTGCTGTGGCGGCAGTTGAAGATCATGAAGCTGTGTCTGAGCAAGATGGTGTAGGTACTGTGGAGGCTGCTAAAGTTAATGAAAGTGGATTAAACGTTTGTGTGATTGCTAATGCCTTATGATTTATGTTGTTTTTATTAAGTTTAAATTAACCAGTGTACTGGAAACCAGCAATTGCATTCAAGCATGTAAAAACATTTACCACTCTCGTACAGCTGTTTGAGCAACGGTGGAAAATTTTGTTGATCTAAGTTCTTACATTTTGAGTCTTTGTAATACTTTGTAAGAATTTCTTTCCATGCTTGTTTGACTTGACAATAGGCACCTTTATCCAATGGTTGTAGAATGGTCTGGTGGACAAGTATCAAGATTATATTGTGTTTTTTGCACAGCAATACCTCTTCCAAAGTTATGTGAGTTGTATGCCCATCTATTACTAAAATATAAATACCACTAATTTGCTCAATTTTGGGTATAAATACTTCTTTCAGCCATTCAATAAACTTATCGTGCTCCATCCAACCTGATTTTGGTGCCAACTGGACTACCTCTTGCCCAGTCAGAATGAAAGTTTCTTTTGGCTTTGTATATCAAAAATGGTGGTGCAAAATGCCTATCATCGTTGCAGCAATTGTTTACGGTATAATTAATTTTTTCATTGTTGTCAGTAAGTTTAAATGCACGTCTTGCCCCTTTTCGACACACTACAGTTGCTTTGCCTTGATCACCCGAAAAACCTGTCTTATCACAATTCCAAATATGTGACCCTGAAGTTCTACCAGTCTGTAAATATTGCTTGGCAACGCATTCATCTGGCGTACAAGAAATAATTTCTTTTGATTTGAAAGTGATGGTTAAATGAAATTTCTTTTGACCATCACTTCATAAAGGTATAAAACCAGTCTTCAAAAGGATTAGAATTTTTGAGTAAGTGCAATTTATCTTCGCATTTAAGGTAGCCACATACGAATTCTAGGATTTCATTTCGGGTTAAACCATAATCCCAGTCACCAAGTAATTCGAACCCATGCACCATCAATCTTTGTGTTTCATTAGAGGATACTGTTGTTGCACCTGAGTCATGGAAACCTTTGTAATTACACCATGCCAGTAATTATTGGCGTGGTGTACACTAAGTTATTACTAGCGTGGTGTACACTAAGTTATTTAGATATAGATTGGCGCTTAGTCACTTGTGAAAAACTAAACTAAGTAATTAATTGAGTGTGCGGTTTTATCAGAAATTTATATTTATTATTATAAATATAAATTTCTGATAAAACTGCACTGATACTGATATAAAAATTATTATTTTTATATCAGTTTCGGTTTAAGCGCCATTTTGTTCGCAATAATAAAAAATATATAAAAACTTTTGACTCCCATTAAAGTTGTATAAAAAAAGAATAAAATGGAGTTAATTGCCGTATAGTTTTATCAATTCGAATAAAGGAGATTTTCTGTTTTTTAATCTTTTTTTATTTTTTTCATAGTTATATCCGCTTATTTTTTATTTGATAATTTCTATTTGATAATTTTTTATTTGATAATTTTCTATTTGAAAATTTCTATTTGATAATTTTTATTTGATAATTTCTATTTGATAATTTTTATTTGATAATTTCTATTACTGTGCAGAATGATGGTGTGTGGTTTGACCTGGTTTACTCTAATGTTTTTAAGTGAAAATAATTTTAAAATATTTTTCGTATAAAAAAAAAGTTACAAGCGAATTGAAAAAGTAATGGTTTTTTTAAATGGTTTTTAATTTTTATTAAAATCTCTATGTAATTAATTCTCTTGAAACCAAGATTTAGAAAAAAACTATTTTTACTAATATATAGAATGCATCATTAAGGTTCTTGAGGGAGAAGTGTTTTAAGATTTAATTATATATCATGGTATTTTTTGTTTTAACATAATTTTTAAATGATGATAATGATGATGATGATGATGATCATGATGATGATGATGATGATGATCATGATCATGATCATGATCATGATGATCATGATGAATAAAATAGCTGTGATGCTTTATAACTAAATACAGGTTAAAATGAATACCATGTAAATGTTGTTTTTATTTTTAGGCTGATGCACCTGTAGTGATCATATGCAAAGATGGTGAAACAAATAGACTTAGTGGTGAAACATGGAAAAAACCAGATGACAGTTGCTACCTATTGAAATGCAGTGTATTTTTTTAAGTTTGAATTAAAATAAATTGAAAATATTATTTTAGTTCAAAATTATTATTTTGTTTAACAAAACATTTTTTTAAAAGAGAAACTCTTTTAAAAATTTTGTATTTAAGTTTAAAGCTAAATTTAAAAAGGGCTAGTTGGGCCATTTAGTCCCTAGGGTGGTCCACTTTTGAACAATGATGTGCTCTAGGTTATGTTACACAGGTGATTGGTATCAATAATTATTATTTTTTAATTCTTTTTTTTTTTAATCTTGTTTTAAAATTTTATTCTGTGATTTAAATTTTTTTTCCTATGCCTTTTTTTATTGACCATCTTTTTTATAAAATCTCAAGTTAAATACTTTTGTGCTCTGCTCCACAATTTTGTGTATCAGTTACAATTGGTTACTTGATGACTTATTTTCAAATAAATTTAGCAACCAAAAAATTTGTTAAATAATTGATATATATTAATGCACCAATATGTACTGGAACCCACTCGAGCAAATAATATTCTTGATCTTGTTCTTTCAAATATCAGTTACCTATTAAGTAATATTTATATTGAGTGTCCATTTAGTACAAGTGACCATAACTCAGTTCTTTTTCATATAAACACCTTCGATTATTATCAGCCTGAAACAGACTCTGAATCATTTTACAATTTCAAAAATACAAATGTAGTTGATTTTATTTCTCATTTATCAAAAATAAGTTGGACTATGATTTTTCTTTTAATTTTACAACGGAACATCTTTTCTGATCATCTTCATGAGGGTAATGATTGTTTTGTTCCAATCAGAACAATATACCATAAGAAAAAAAGTCATTTTTATCCAAAGTATATTTATAAAATGCTAATTTGCAAATCATTTTTATGGAAAAGATGGTCCATTACTAAGATCATCTTGCACAAAAAGGTATTTATCCAAATCAAAGTGTAAAAAAGCCATATCCACAAACATCACAAAAATATGAAACTAAAACTAGTTAAAGAAATTAACTCTAGTAAGTTTTTGTTACATAAATTAAAGTCTAAATAACCCCAAATATATCCTCTAAAAACCATTAGCAACTTTACTACTAGCAATGTTGAAATCGCTGAAGTGTTAAACAAACACTTTAGAAATGTTTTTACTGTAGATGATGGAAATTTGCCTAAAACAAATACTTTTGTTAGTGAATATGTTAAGATGGATTTTGTTGATTTTTCAGCAAAGATAGTTGCTCAAAAACTACAAAAACTAAAACCTAGCACATCATTTGGACATTAAAACAGTTAGCACATATAGTATGTATTCCGCTTTTGTATATATTTGAATCAGGTTTTACGTGAAGCTTGTTACCAAAACAGTGGCTTCAAGCTTCAGTTTCCCCTTTTGCTTTTTATCCTAAAGATCTACGTGCACAAATCTTCTAGAGTCAACTAATGCCTGGAATGAAGCTTTAAATAGCAATTTAATTACTGGCGTGGTGTACATCGATTTTCAAAAAGCATTTGACTCTGTACCTCATCCAAAACTTTTGAAAAACTTGCAATGCACGCTATAATAGATAACCTTCTTCATTGGATGTCAGTATTTCTTTCCAACAGATATCAAAGGGTTCTAGTTGGAAATTCACTATCAAATCCAACCAGTATCATTAGTGAAGTTCCACAGGGTAACGTTTTGGTTCCAACGTTATTCTTGTTATATATTAATGATCTACCCTCTATAGTAAAAGATCTTAATTGCTCTCTAATGTTATATGCTGACGATATCAAACTAAATAGTTCATTTAAGGATGCCGTTCAGTCACAGTCTTGCTGTTGCCATTTTTAAAGTTTATCTTTAGTCAAAAAATTGGCAGTTAAAAGTAGCTAATAATAAGTGTTTTACTTATAGAATAGCACCTACTTCATTTTGTAAAGATATAAACTATAACTATCAATTAGGTGATTATAATTTAACCTGGTCATCAAATCCAAAAGATTTTGGCGTGATCAAGTAATCATACCTAAATTACCATAATCATATTTCAAGTATCGTCTGCGCATCAAACATTCAACAATATTAAATCCTTAAGTAATTTAAAAGTCCCAATCCATGTGTTATCGGAAAAGTCTACACTACCTAC